>NW_027440335.1:0-132630 GCF_031893055.1 Leptodactylus fuscus
CCATAACGCGCACACTAAAACGGATTATTTATTTTGCAGTGCACCAGCCCTACGCTGCTTACTGAGGTAGAGCTCAGTCCCTCGGTCCTATCATGCCCCGGTAACTATATCTCTGCCCCCTGTCCTAGTCCTAACTAGACACTGCCATTGGCACCTCAATGAGGCTCTACTTAAATCAGCCACTCCCTAAACTACAGTACGGATGCCCCTGACTACTTTATGGAGAATGGGGAGTCAGCGGCTTCAGGTGCTGTTCTTTAGGAGGCTTATAGTACAGTCATGCGGGGACACTACATTACATTGTCGGTGCGACTCAAAAAGGATCGGACAGATAGAGCCCAAGCATTGTTACCCCACAATCAGACCCTTACCTCTCGTCTTGTGACTCGGCCCTCCTTAGCTGTGCCCGCCAGTTAGTGGCAGCTCCAGCAGATTTGAGGGACTTGGCGACCCATACGGCCCAGCGTCTCCTCCACTACACGCCAGCGACATCCTTCTTGTCATCTTCTCTAGTCTGTTGTCTCTCTCTGTCTCTCAATTTATCATTTGTTACTGTAGAAACTTTCACAATGTTGTAATTATTTTGTAACTGTTTATCTCCCCTAATATTAAAACTTTCAGGGTTAGTTCACACGGAGTTCTGCGTTTACATATTCCGTCGCGGCTGCTCCAGATTAGGCCCAAACGAATGGGCCGGAGCCTCGCCAACGACAGCTTGCTTATTTTTCCACTACTAGCTACTCAATAGGAGACATTTTTGGCAGCGGATTTTGAGGCAGATTCCACATCAATTTCCGCTGTCAAAAGACTCCGTGTGATCTAGCCCTTATAAAAGTTATTGTTGAAAAAAAATTATACCCGAATATGGACCATAAAAAGGTCAAAAATACATGATGTCCAAAGAGGCCTAAAAGATAAGATAAGATAATCCTTTAATAGTCCCACATTGGGGAAATTTCAGCGTGTTACAGCAGCATAGTAATACAGATACAGGATAATACAGAGTAATATATTACAGACGTAGACACACATAAGCTGAGAAGAGAAGATATACTAGGAAGCCATAGCAGCTAAGGAAAAACAGAAGAGAAAGAGGAAGACCTCATGGTCATCGTCATAATCATTAGTTGTCTGTGCGGAGTGATCTTCGTTTGGTCTGATGTAGATTATACAGCCTGGTCGCGGTTGGAAGGAAGGACCTGCGATAGCGCTCCTTCTCACACTTGGGGTGAAGCAGACGGTCACTTACAGCGCTGCCAAGTCCCATCAGGGTCCCATACATGGGGTGGGATTTGTTCTCCCGCATGGAGGTCACCACAGACAGTATCCTTCTGTCACCCACCACCTGTACTGGGTCCAAGGGGCTTCCCCAGCAGGCCACACCGAAAAAGATGGCTGAGGCAACCACAGAGTTGAAGAAGGCCCAAAGAAGTGTCCCCCGGACTCCGAAGGCCCTCAGCCTCCTGAGCAGGTAGAGTCTGCTGTGGCCCTTTCTGTGCAGCGCCTCCAGGTGATCAGCCCAGTCTAGTTCATTAGTGAGGAGCACGCCCAGATACTTATAGGTCCTGACTATCTCAATACATGTTCCTTGGATCTCCACCGGGGTCAGAGCACCTCTCCGTTTACTAAAGTCCACCACCATCTCCTTGGTCTTCCCAGCATTAATCCTGAGCTGGTTCTGCTGGCACCATTCAACAAAGTCCAGGTTTAAGTCTCTGTATTCCCTATCGTCGCCATCAGTGATAAGACCTACTATAGCAGAGTCATCGGAGGACTTCTGTAAGTAACAGCTGGAGGAGTTGTGCCTGAAGTCAGCAGTGTACAGTGTGAAGAGAAATGGGGCAAGAACTGGACCTTGTGGTGGCCCCGTACTACAGATCACAGTGTCAGACACACAGTCCCGGGCTCTCACATACTGAGGGCGGTTTGTCAGGTAGACTAGGATCCAGTTGGACAGGTGATGGTCCACACCAGCAAGGTTCAGCTTCTCCCTCAGTAGCCCTGGCTATATGGTGTTGAAAGCACTGGAGAAATTAAAGAACATTATTCTTACAGTGTTTCCTGGTTTCTCCAGGTGAGAGAGAGCTCTACGAAGAAGGTGGATAATGGCATCATCTACCCCAATGCCCGGCCAATAGGCAAACTGATAAAAAAAAAAGAAAACCTTGCATTTTGGGGGTCCTGAAAAATTGAAGCAATCCACTGCATTTCCAAGTTCATATACCTGATAAAAACCTTGCACTTGGGGTCGGCTTAAAAATTGAAGCAATTCACTGCATAGCCAAGTTAATTTGCCTGATAACAAAAACCTTGAATTGGTTTATTTTTTTATTTTTTTTTTGGGGGGGGGGGGGCTGAAAAATTGCAGCAATTCACTGCATAGCCAAATTCATATTCCTGATAAAAACCTTGCTTTTTTTTTTTTTTTTTTGGGGGGGGGGGGGGCTGAAAAATTGCAGCAATTCACTGCATAGCCAAATTCATATTCCTGATAAAAACCTTGCATTTTTTTTTTTTTTTTTTTTGGGGGGGGGGGGGGCCTGAAAAATTGCAGTAATTCTTTGCATTTCCAAGTTCATATACCTGATAAAAACCTTGCATTTTAGGGGTGGGTGGGCTGAAAAATTGAAGCAATCCACTGCATTGCCAAGTTCATATTCCTCATAAAAAAAAACCCTTGCTTTTTTGGAGGGGGGGGGGGCGGCCTGAAAAAATGAAGCAATTCACTGCATAGCCAAGTTCATTTGCCTGATAAAAAAAAACTTGAATTGTTTTTTTTTTGGGGAAGGGGGGGCCTGAAAAATTGCAGCAATTCACTGCGTTGAGAAGTTCATATTCCTGATAAAAACCTTTTTTTTTTTTTTTTTTTGGGGGGGGGGGGCTTAAAAATTGAAGCATTTCACTGCATTGCTAAGTTCATATACCTGATAAAAAAAATCTTGCATTGGGGGGGTCGGAGCCTGACCGTCATCGTGGATGGAGCCTTGAGCCTGTAGCTCTGTCTACAAGTGGCCTAAAACCTGTCACCTACCTCGTCCAAAGCGGTGAAAATGGGCAAGACGGGGAGAGAAAAGAGCGGAGAACCCCCTGGCACCCCAACGGGCAAACAAAATACCGGAGATGTTCATAAATTCTTCAGAAAGAAGTCCGTTCAATCCCCTGTAATGGCGCGCAAGATGGCGCCCGGAGATTCCAACACCCGAGGTGGCACCGAAGACTCCGGTGATGAAAGTGCCACCAGCATGGACACTCAAAACTTTTCAGCTAATCTTATAACTAAATCCTTTCTACGGAAAGCATTAGCCCAAGCTATAGCCCCGGTACTAACCGAACTCCAGAAGATGAATAAACGAGTGGAAACACTTGAGGAAAATTGCTCGGCCATAAATTCTCATGCAACTGCTGCGTCACAGCACCTAACTCTCCATCACGACCGCTTGAACAGGGCTTAATACACCAGACTCTCTAAGAACTGTGGCTATGGATATTTTTACTTTTATCTTGCTTGGTCAAGACAGAGCGTCCGCTATACAGATTGATTGTATTCACAGGGCGATTAGGCCGAAGCCTAAAATGAACGACCCTCCGTGTGACATTATATGCGGTCTACTGTCCTCAATTGACTCTTCAGCTATTTTACAAGCAGCAAGAGAACAACGTCCTCTCCAACATGAGCAACATGAGTTCCAGATATATCAGGACATCGCGCCCTCTACCCTTGCAAAAAGGAGAATACTGAAACCGTTGCTAGATATACTTAAGGAGAAGGGAATGCCCTACGCGTGGCTATTCCCTTTTGGGCTATCAATTATGAACCAGGGCTGTCGCATCACGATACGCACCCCTGCAGACCTAACTTCCGCCTGGCCCCTCCTCGGTGTATCACCCGTACCAATAGCATCCTGGCTGGCGCTTCCTGAAGACATCTCCGCGCTACCACCGCTACCTGAACTAGATCCATTCAAGGCACCTGACACCTCTCACTCACCCAAGATGAGGAGACTTCATAACAGAGGTCGTGAAACAGATGAGGAATGAGGGTATCCACTTTCCTGGGATGACAGACTGTGTAAGTCCGCTTCACTGCTAGTCACCCGCTCACGGACCTGTCCTGTCCCCACTTTCTAACCCGGCCCTCTCCCCCTGATATCCCTATACCCCCCCCTACTTTCCCACATTCTCTTTCGTTGTCCCCCGTGCCCCAACCCCGCTACTTACTCACCGGAGATCCTTAGGACTCTTGCGGACTCGTCTCTGGTTGCTATCCCCCGGGGCCTTCTCGAGAACGCCCGGTGTATATCTTCACTTGGACGGAGACACTATTTTGTGACTGCTCTTCGAACTGAGGCTTTGTCTGCTTCCTTTAATTGTTACCTGGGACTCTCAAGCAACTACCGCTGAGATGCGGACTCCTACTCGACCATATCAGTCACTTCTGCCTCCTCGGAGACTGATATCTATCTTACGGTACCTTAGTGCTTTAACACATAATTGTATCCCAGTGACTGTGTTTAGTTATGTTTAGGTGTATCGGGGGGCGCGCTCCTCTCCGGGCCCTCGGGATCCTCCTGGGTTTCCCCCGGCGGGTCCCGTGGTCTCGGGGGGCTGTCGGGCCCTAGATTGCAGAAACTCATGTTCAACTGTTTATGTGCAGGAGACAATACGGCAGCATATTTGTTTTAAATGTTACCTCCAACTTGTTTTATAAGTATTCTTGCACGGCATTCCACCTGGGATCTCTGGCTCACTGGCGAGTTCCGCCAAGCCATGGTCCCGGGCGGCTAGGTCGCCTAACCTCCCTTCTCTACCCCTCCCCTTCCCCTCTTTACCAACGTTTCAACCCTCCTTTCCCTCCCCCTCCCCTAATTCTACAGTCATTATTATTACTGCTCATTTCTACTTCTTATCCCTCCCCCCTCCCCCTTCTATGACCTTTCCCCTTCCCTTCCCCTCCCTCTCCCCCCCCCTTTTTTAATTAATGTTTGTTGTTATCTCAATTCAGATTATTCTGATCTCTACAGTTATAGAACGAGACCACGCTAACTTTTATTGGTCTATATGGTTTATGGAAATTTATTTAGAAACTTACCACTCCATACCAGCGGTTTACTATTTACTACAGATTACTTCTCAATACCATATCTCTCTCTCCAGCCTCTATACCCACAGCTTTTCAGATGTTGATAAACACACGTCCTCTGTTATGCACACTGTATACATGAGCAGCCTCCCCTGAGTAAATGCCCTCCCTCCTCATAACTAACTTCCCTCCCCCTTCCCCCCCCCAGATCCTTCTCCCATCTTACTCCCTGATTTTTCTGAGTCATAATCAATCATTGTTTAGCGTATGTTTTTTCACCCTTATTTTGATTGCTGTGTTGTAACTCTGGTGACAAGGTCCATGGTCATCCCGATCAGATATACCCCGCCACCCCCTTTAATTCCGCTTTGGTCCACCTAGACCATAGCATAGATCTCAGGCTGTTGGCTAACAGGCTGCCAACATCCACCCTATTCTATTGCTTCACTACCTGTTTTCGATAAATTCCATATACTTGAAAGCTTCACAGTGAAATTTGGTCAATAACTCTCCCGCTTTAGACTCTTTTCCTCTCACCTCTTCCTTCTCTCTTCTAATTACCTTTTAACTCTCTCTCCTTTCCACCCCACTCTCCTGCACACTCACTCCACTTTTTATCTTTTTCTTCTTCTTTCTATAACCCGCCCTCTCAACTACCCCTCCCCCCCCTCACTCTTTATCCCCCCCCCATCCCCATCTGGCCATTGCAGTCTTAATCCGTGTCTGGCTAAACCTAATTGCCTTGGACAATGTCTTCCTTGAAGATAACCACATTTAACGCTCATGGTTTGAACTCCCCGAATAAAAGATCCCGAATCTTTACAATACTCAAAAAACTAAAATCCAATATCGTATTTTTACAAGAAACGCACTTTAAAGGGGGAAAGATCCCACGACTCCCAACCAATGCTTACCCGATTAACTTTCACTCCACAAACCCTCTTAAACCAATCTCAGGAGTCTCAATCTTAATACATCACTCTGTTCCCTTCATCTGTACCCAACAATACACAGACTCAGAAGGCAGACTATTACTAGTAAAGGGGTCAATAGCTTCCCATACATATACGCTGGCGAACCTATATGCTCCCAATCAAAAACAAGTGCCCTGGTTGCTTGAAGCACTCCATACACTTGAATTATTTGCAGAAGGCCAAATCATACTTGGCGGAGACTTAAACCTTACCCTTAATCCAGCTCTGGATTCCTCGTCCGGTACTTCCGCAATCTCACAAAAAGCTTTAGGCAAATTGTCCCAAACTCTACATGACCTCAATCTATCAGATATCTGGAGATCACTACATCCCTCTACTAAAGACTACTCCTTCTACTCAAACCCTAGTTCGGGGGATATTGTCACTCCTTAGGGAGAGACCACCATATAGGTGTGTGGAGACTTGTTAAGCCTTTAGCACTCCACTTTGCAAGGAACTATGGGAAGAATATGCAAATCCGCCTTCCATGATGTAATTAGGAAGACAGTTGCTGCCTCATTGTTGCAAACCAATAGAGGGCGCTCACTGGAATGTGCAAGCCTGTCTTAAGACAGGCTTGCAAAGTGGAGTGCTAAAGGCTTAACAAGTCTCCACACACCTATATGGTGGTCTCTCCCTAAGGAGTGACAATATCCCCCGAACCCTGTCTAAGCCTCTCACCTCTACCAGGTTATAGTCCTCTCTACATCGGGCTGATGAGAGCCAACCAGATCGAAACAGCTGTCCTCGATTGAGAGACTATAACCTGGTAATAATCCCAGCGTCATTGCTAAACAAAGGCCTCTTGGAAGGTCGGGCATGAGGCTAAAGGGAGCAGCCATTATTGGGTTATTTCACTGGAATCCTGTCTTAAGACAGGCTTGCACATTCCAGTGAGCGCCCTCTATTGGTTTGCAACAATGAGGCAGCAACTGTCTTCCTAATTACATCATGGAAGGCGGATTTGCATATTCTTCCCATAGTTACTCAAACCCTAGACAATCTTACCAGAGGCTAGACTATCTATTCTTATCCCGTACCCTCCTCCCTTATACATCCAAAGCTCGAATTGAAAACATTACTGTTTCCGATCACTCCCCAGTCTGGGCTACATTGACACTACAACAGCTCCCTAAAAGGGATTGGTGTTGGAGACTGAATGAATCCCTTCTAGATAAGCCCAAGCGAGTCGAGAAAATTAGGGATAACCTTAAATCTTATTTTTCCTTAAACTCTCAAGGCGAGTCTAGCCCGTCAATCGTCTGGGAGGCACACAAAGCGGTCATTAGAGGAGAATTCATCTCTATCGCCTCTAGAGTCAGGAAAGAGTCACAAGCTATTTTGGACAAATTGCTAGCAGATATAGCTGCAATAGAGAGGATCAGGAAAGTCAGCAAACAAAATCCCCTTAAGGACGAACTCGCCAAGCTACGAGAACAACTTAAAGATATCATTAATGCCCGCACCGCAAAACAATACCAACTACCAACACAAGCTTTACGCCCATGGAGATAAAAGCGGGAAATTGATGACCTCAATGCTTAAAAAAAGAAAAAGTAAATGCTTCATTAATTCAGTCAAAGATAAGCGAGGCACATGACATAACACTACCTCTGGCATTGTTGACGCCTTTCTGTCTTTCTACTCTGACCTCTATAACCTAGATAGCTCAGACTCTAACTCTGATAAACTCCGGAAAACTAAACTGACTGAAGAATTTCTTTCTTCTCTCGAACTACCCTCTCTCTCAGATGCCGAGACAAGATCGCTTATTGACCCCATATCTCACTCTGAGATAATTGATGTTATAAAAAGTTCCCCACCCGGGAAAAGCCCCGGTCCAGACAGCCTGCCACTACAGTACTATAAAACGTTCCAATCTGAACTTGTTCCCTATCTTGCCCTCTCACTAAATGCTGTATTGCAAGGTGCACACCTCCCCAGACAAGCCTTAGAAGCACATATCACACTTTTGCCAAAAGAGGGTAAAGACACGTCCCTATGTGGTAGTTACCGCCCTATATCTCTTTTGAACTTAGATATTAAAATTTGGGCGAAAATCTTAGCAACTAGAATAAAGTCCCTTGTACCCAAACTGCTCAATCCAGAACAATCTGGATTTGTTCTAGGGCGCAAAGGTAAAGACAATTCTCACCGGTTACTTCATGCAATAGCATATGCTCGTAAAACGAACACAAAACTAGCACTTCTAGGACTAGACGCTGAAAAAGCGTTCGACCGTGTTAATTGGAATTTTCTAGTTGCGGTCTTACGTAAATTTAACTTTTCTCACCAATTCATTACAGCAATACTATCGCTATACGATCAACCCCACGCCCGCCTCAAGATAAATAATACTTTGTCACCTTGCTTTTCCATACAAAACGGGATGAGGCAGGGCTGCCCCCTTTCCCCCTCACTGTTCATCCTCTCACTCGAGCCTCTGCTGCAGGCGGTTCGTGCCCACTCATCCATTCTTGGGTTCCAAATTGGTACTCATACGCTGCATGCTGCGGCCTTCGCCGACGACATCTTATTCTTAGTCTCTAACCCCACGCAGGGCTTTCCAGCGATCTTGGACTTATTAGACAAATACGGAAAGATATCGGGCTACAAAATAAACCTGGAAAAATCTGAGGTCTTAAATATTAATATTCCCAAGCAGCAGGCTAGGCTTCTCGACTCCTCTTCTCCATTCTCATGGACTACTAAGTCTATTAAATACCTAGGAATACGCCTGACGGCGGACCCACAACATTTATATAATGAAAATTTCCAATCCCTTCTTGCCGATATTCGTTCCAAACTTGCTTCGTATAATAACCTACCGTTCTCGTGGTTCGGCAGACGTGATCTGCTGCGAACCTACGCACTACCAACCATCCTCTACCGATTGCATATGGTTCCAATACGACTTCCCACCCAGTTTTTCAGATCTATAAAGAGTTTGTTCTCCACCTTTCTCTGTAAACATAAAACATCCTCGTATACCCATCAAACTGTTAATGAAAAAGAAAATAGCAGGTGGGATCGGACTCCCAGACATCTCGGATTACTATAAAGCAGTCCAACTCAAACGCTGGACAGAACTAGCCGTCCCTAATCCCTCCATGATTTTTGACCTTTCTCTCTCCACCTTTGGCCCTGAATCCCTTGCTGATCTCTGGTTACATGGTTCAATCGGACACCGTTCCAAACGTATCGACCAACTTCTCCTTGGAGCGTGCGAGACTTGGTCCTTGATGAGTGATTCTCTTGCCCCAACCCCCTCACCTATGATGCCTGTGGGTCTAATCCCATACTGGTCATCTAACTCTACCAACGTCTCTTACAATGCTCTCTGCTCACACCTTGGCCATTACACCTTCTTGAACATTATGGATGACCAAGCCTGTTTGGACCCTGATAAATTACTACACTTGTCTTCAGCACTCCGCCTCAATTTCTTACAACAACAACATTTACTCAGAAATTTCCGTTGTTGGAAAGAATCCCATCAAATTAGAGCGAACCTTACGTCTTTTGAACGTACCGCTCTTGCTAGAAACAAATTACTGAAAAAGACCTCTTATGTCCTCTCGTCACTGATAAATCCTCCAAAGATATATAAACCGGCTTTTCTCGCCTCCTGGGAATACGATCTCCAAAAAACTTTCACAGATGATCAAGTCAAACAAATCCTCTCACACTCACATGGATTTTCACCTTGTGTCAGATTACAAGAGGCACACTATAAACTTCTTACCAGATGGTATTGTAGCGCCCCACAGAGTGGGTCACTACAAATGTCATCTTATGTGATCTACACTGTGTACTGTGAAGGTATAGTGAGATCCAGTCAACCTGTCAGCATACACAAAGTTCCACAGCCATTATCTCTTTAAGAAAAGGGGTGGAGCTACAGACTGGAAGAGGGTCTCTTTTTCAGTTCCTGGGCAGGAGAGAGCAGGTGTGTGGAGGTGGAGTGTGTGCTATAGCCTCATGGTGTGATAGAACAGCACAGGAGGCCGGAGACCTGCAGAGGTGAGACAAGACCTTGCAGGGACGGAGCTGCAGTTATAGGACCATCAATTCCTAACTAGTGTGAGAAACACTAAGAACATTGAGAGATTCACTGGACCGAGGCCTAGTGAATGCAAGATTCCTGGAGGCTCAGTAACATACAGAGTTGGGGTGAGTGTATTCAGCATCCCAAAGAACTCGCGTTACCTGCTGTCCAGAAGGGGGATCTACCCAGTTGCAATTAACCTTTGAGCTCCTGGAACCCAGGACCAGAGGAAATCTATTAGAGAGTTTGAGCAGCAATGGAAGGCTGAATCATACTAGTGGTAAAAGGGAAGACTGGCATCTCACTATACTGGAGCAAGGTGAATCCTCCTGTAACATCTGTTATCTCCTGCTGACTACAGAAGTAAACTGTAAGTGTTTGGTTAACCCCTGTCTGGACTGTATTCTTTCATCGATCCTCTGTTACTCCTCCTGGAAATCTCCCCTTCTTCACCTATATCATCTGGCCCTGGGACCTGCCCTGGTTGGGGAGGGTATAACATCTGGCACTGCATCACCACCTATTCCCAGAGGCCCAATCTACAGTGCCCGGCTTCACCTCAAGCCGAAACCCCAACTGGCGTCACGACAAACTTTTATTTTTCTTTATTTTTCTTTAATCCATTTTTGCTTAAAACTCCCCTTTTTCAAGGCGCTGCCGCCCCCGGTGTCGGGCCTGCTCGCACCGTGAATCTACATAGGCCGAGCTGGGGCGACTCAGTATCGCACTCCCCAATGGCTCCACTTTAAAAATTTAGCCGACTCAGATTTATGTTGGCGCTGCAAAACTCACACCGGTTCCCTCCTACATATATGGTGGCAATGCCCAGACAGTCAAACTTATTGGTCAGAAATTCAGTCTATAATTAGACGCATTTCTTCGCCCTCTTTCACACTGACCCCAGAGATGCTTATTCTCTCTTTACACTCCCCAGACTATACTCCTTCAAAGTCAAACCTTACTTCCCTCCTCCTTTCAGCCGCGAACTCTATCATACCCCTGAAATGGCTCAACCCTGACTCACCCACGATTGCAGAATGGATCAATAAAGTACATCAAATATCCCGCTTCGAGGAATTGTCCAGCTGGAAAGCTAGAAGACATGATAAATACCAGAAAATCTGGACCCCCTGGAGAGACCTAAATTTATAAACCCTTCTACGCCTTCTTTTAGGTCCTGGACTGCAATGGTCAGATTACCACCTTTCCCCCCCTTCCTACCCCTTCCCCCCCCTCCCTTTTCTTTTTCCCCTTCTTTACCTCTGTCTCCACAATATTATCTCTCATTTCCTCCTCCTAATTCTCTTCAACATCCTTTTTAAACTCATTTTGACATATATGAATATCACGTGAAGCCGATTCAAGTTTTATGGACGTCCTTTATTTTCTACTTAAATATCCCCTAACCCCCCCCTTCCCCGCCCATATACGCCAACTATTACCTTTTTTGTTAGGTCCTTCCCCCACCTTAATGTTTATTTGCTAGTTTTATACACAATTAATCGTTATGTTTCCTTTATCTCGTGTTACTACTCTTACATTTGTCTACAATCCACAATTGCTTTGTCATTATCTACTTTGTATGTGTTGTGTAAAGCAATAAAATTGTTATAAAAAGAAGGGGAAAAAAAAAAAATCTTGCATTTTTTGGGTGCCTGAAAAATTGAAGCAATTCACTGAAATTCCAAGTTCATATACCTGATAAAAACCTTGAATTTTGGAAGGGGGGGGGGGGGGGCCTTAAAAATTGAAGCAATTCACTGCATTTCCAAGTTCATATACCTGATAAAAAAAACCTTGCATTTTTGGGGGGCCTTAAAAATTGAAGCAATTCACTGCAATTCCAATTTCATATACCTGATAAAAAAAACCTTGCATTTTTTTTTTTTTTTTTTTTGGGGGGGGGAGGCTGAAAAATGGAAGCAATCCACTGCATTTCCAATTTTATATAGCTGATAAAAACCTTGAATTTTGGAGGGGGGGGGGGGGGCTGAAAAATTGAAGCAATCCACTGCATTTACAAGTTCATATACCTGATAAAAACCTTGCATTTTTGGGGGGCCTGAAAAATTGAAGCAAATCAAATCAAGAAAAACTTTATTGGAACGTCCGAATAGATATTTGGCATTGCCAAAGCTAGTATTGTGGGGGGGGGGATGAGAGAGTTGGATTCGGGTGGGTGAGTGGTGGGTATGGGGGGGTGGGGTGGGTGGTTTGGGGTATAACAGTCCATGGAGTCTCGTCTTTCTCTTAGTTGGTGACTGCTATATGGGGAGGTGGGGTGGGGCGGGTGTATTGGGATAAATATAACAGTCCGTGGAGTCTCATCTTCCTCTTGTTTGGTGACAGCTGGACACGTATTGGACAGCGATCTCCACAGTGGCCTCTTCTTCTCCCAGTAGGATGTAGAGTTTCCTCTTCTCATCTGGGATGTGGGCGGAGAGTCTTTGGTAGTAGACGGCCCTCACAGCTGAGTATATGGTGCAGTGTAGCAGGAAGTGGGTCTCGTCTTCTAGGGCCCCCTGGTTACAGTGCTGGCACAGTCTGTTCTCCCGTGGCTTGTACGTCTGCCTGTATCGCCCCGTCTCTATCTCTAGGTTGTGGGCGCTCAGTCTGTACCGGCTCAGGGTCTGTCTGTGTTTGGGGTGGCGTATTCTCTCCAGGTAGGTGGCCATGGTGTAGTCTCTTTGTAGGGATTGGTACACGGTGAGTTTCTTGGCGTTATTTATTTCGTTTCTCCATTCTTCAATGTACCACTCTCTGTTTGCCTCTGTGGTCGCCTTTATTTTGGCCCTGGTTATCATCTGTTGGTGTTTTTGGTTTGGTGGTTGGCTGTTGTTTGGTTGGTGGGTGTCTGGTTTGCTCAGGTGGCTTAGCCATGCTTGGTGGTGGTAGGAGTCAGGATTCATCCCCTGGATGTGTGCCTGGAAAGCTAGCGCCCTCTTCTGTATGGTGAGCCATAGGGGGAGTCTGCCTAGCTCTGCCCTGCAGGCCATGTTGGTGGTGTTGCGATGGACATGGAGCAGGTATTTGCAGAACTCCAGGTGGAAGTTCTCTGTTGGGCTGGAATCCCACTTTGACTGGTCTGGGTAGGTGGCTGGGCCCCAAACCTCGCTGCCATAGAGAAGGATCGGGGAGATGACTGCGTCAAATATCTTCAGCCAGACCCTCACCGGTGGTTTGAGGTGGTACAGTTGTCTTCTGATGGCGTAGAAGGTTCTGCAGGCTTTTGCTTTCAGGGTTTCTATTGCTGCTTTGAAGCTTCCTGATTGGCTGAGCTCCAGCCCCAGGTAGGTGTAGCTGTTGGTTTTCTCCAGTGTGGAGCCGTTCATTGTGAATTGTGGGTGGGGGCTTTGTTGTGGCCCTTCTTCTGAAATACCATGACTTTGGTCTTCTTCTGGTTGATGGGTAGGGCCATGTGGTGCTGAATTTTTCCAGCACTGATAGGCTTTCTTGGAGGTCTTTCTCGGTGGGGGCCAGGAGTAGGAGGTCATCGGCGTATAGCAGGAACTTCACCTCTCGATTGTTCAGGGTGAGGCCTGGGGTTGGTGAGGCCTCCAGGGCTGTAGCCAGTTCATTGATATAGATGTTGAAGAGCGTTGGGCTCAGGCTACAGCCTTGTCTGACCCCTCGGGCCTGTTGGAAGTATGCTGTCCTTTTCCCATTCACCTTCACACTGCACTGGTTTCCGGTGTAGGAGCTCTTGATGACGTTGTACGTTCTTCCTCCTATTCCACTCTCTAGGAGTTTTAGGAGTAGGCCTGGGTGCCATACTGAGTCGAACGTCTTCTTAAAGTCCACGTAGCAGGTGAATATCTTGCCTCTTCTGGTGTAGTGGACGTGTGTCTTGATGAGGCTGTGCAGGGTGTAGATATGGTCTGTGGTGCGGTGGTTTGGCATGAACCCTGCTTGGCTCTTGCTGAGGACCCCGTGTTGTGTGAGGAAGGTGAGGATTCTGTTATTGATGATGCTGTTGAACAGTTTCCCCAGCGTGCTGCTGACGCAGATCCCTCTATAGTTGTTGGGGTCATATTGGTCCCCATTCTTGTAGATGGGGGTTATGAGGCCTTTGTTCCAGTCTTTGGGGAAGTGTCCAGCATTGAGCACGAGGGTGAATAGCTTTGCCAGTGCCGCGTGTATTGCTGGAGGGCTGTATTTGATCATCTCTGGTAGGATGCCGTCAGGGCCACTGGCCTTTTTTCCTTTCAGCAGGGCAATTCTTTCCTGTATATCTTTTATGGTGATTGGCGAGTCCAGAGGGTTCTGGAAGTCTTTGATGACTTTCTCCATGTCCTTCAGTTTGGTGATTATCTGTTGCTGTTCTGGAGTTAGTTCTTCTTCTGGGATGTTTTTGTAGAGACCTCTGAAGTAGTTGAGCCAGATATTGCCATTTTGGATGTGGAGAGAGTTTTTCTTGGGCTTTGTGCCCATATGGTGCCAGGTCTCCCAGAATGAGCTGTCCTGGAGGGAGTCCTCTAGTTGCTCTATTTTGTTGGAGAGGTACCTCTGTTTCTTCTCTCTGAGGGTGCCTTTGTATTGCTTGCATAGATTGTTGTAGGCTTCCCTCACCTCCTTGTTGTTGGGGTCCCTGTGTTTTTGGTTGGAGGCTGTTCTTAGGGTATGGCGTAGTGCTCTGCAGTCGCTGTCGAACCATTTGTGGGACTGTTTGTTGGTTTGTCTTATTGGTTTGGTTGGTTTCAGGCCTGCTAGTTCTGCTGTGGTCTGTAGGATGTACTTGAGATCCTTCACAGCTCTGGTGACTCCCTGTTGGTCTTGCTGATAGGTGTTTGTATGGAAGTTTGTGAGCAGTGTCTTGATTTCGGGTCGGTTGGTTGCGTTGGTATATTCTATGGCCTGGTGGTTGGCCCATTTGAAATGTCTTGGTAGGTTGTAGAGGCCGGACTGTTGGGGCTCATGTGTGGGTGTTTTGTTCATGGTTCTCATGTATAGTAGGATCTGGTTGTGGTCTGATAGATGGGAGTCAGGGGCGATTGTGAAGTCTTCAATGTCTGACAGGTCTGCGTCTGTATTGGCGTAGTCCACCACGCTGTTGCCCACTTGAGAGTTTAGTGTGAAGCGTCCTATGCAGTCGCCTCTGATACGTCCGTTCATTATGTACAATCCTAGGCTTCGGAACATGTTCAGCAGTTGTCTCCCGCTCTTGTTGACAATTCTGTCTTGGCTGTTTCTTCTTGTCTGTGTGGGTTCTGGGTGGTGAATCTCACTACCGTGCGTATGTGGGTTGTCGTCAGGGGGCAGGTAGTCTATCTCTGTGCCTGTCCTTGCATTCAGGTCTCCGCATATTAGTACTCTGCCTTTGGGTTGGAATTGGGCGGCTTCCCTTTGTAGGACCTCGTAGGTGTCGGGGTCGTGGTAGGGGGGACCCTGGTGGGGGCATATATACTGCATAGAGATAGATGCAATCCAGTCCACTGCATTTCCAAGTTCATATACCTGATAAAAAAAACCCTTGCATTTGGGTTTTTTTTTTTTTTTTTGGGGGGGGGGATGGGCTGAAAAATTTGCAGCAATTCACTGCATTTCCAAGTTCATATACCTGATAAAAAACGTGACAATATTTAGTCTTATTTAGTATCTATCAATTCCCTTACAACAGTGCTAAAAAATAAAAGTAACATTGACAAATACTAAAAATAAATGATAAATATAGAATACAGGAGCCTGCATAGTGGGAAGAGTGGACCAGCATGCCGCTACATTAGAAACACGTGATCCCCCTAATACGTCGCTCACAAAAGAATGAAGGTATATCACCACCACCCATTGTGCGCTCCAGTATATACCCACTAACAAAGCTCTACACAGTGGGAAGAGTGGACCAGCATGCCGCTACATTAGAAACACGTGATCCCCCTAATACGTCGCTCACAAAAGAATGAAGGTATATCACCACCACCCATTGTGCGCTCCAGTATATACCCACTAACAACGCTCTACACAGTGAGAAGAGTGGACCAGCATGCCGCTACATTAGAAACACGTGATCCCCCTAATACGTCGCTCACAAAAGAATGAAGGTATATCACCACCACCCATTGTGCGCTCCAGTATATACCCACTAACAAAGCTCTACACAGTGGGAAGAGTGGACCAGCATGCCGCTACATTAGAAACACGTGATCCCCCTAATACGTCGCTCACAAAAGAATGAAGGTATATCACCACCACCCATTGTGCGCTCCAGTATATACCCACTAACAACGCTCTACACAGTGGGAAGAGTGGACCAGCATGCCGCTACATTAGAAACACGTGATCCCTCTAATACGTCGCTCACAAAAGAATGAAGGTATATCACCACCACCCATTGTGTGCTCCAGTATATACCCACTAACAACGCTCTACACAGTGGGAAGAGTGGACCAGCATGCCGCTACATTAGAAACACGTGATCCCCCTAATACGTCGCTCACAAAAGAATGAAGGTATATCACCACCACCCATTGTGCGCTCCAATATATACCCACTAACAACGCTCTACACAGTGGGAAGAGTGGACCAGCATGCCGCTACATTAGAAACACGTGATCCCCCTAATACGTCGGTCACAAAAGAATGAAGGTATATCACCACCACCCATTGTGCGCTCCAATATATACCCACTAACAACGCTCTACACAGTGGGAAGAGTGGTCCAGCATGCCGCTACATTAGAAACACCTGATCCCCCTAATACGTCGCTCACAAAAGAATGAAGGTATATCACCACCACCCATTGTGCGCTCCAGTATATACCCACTAACAAAGATCTACACAGTGGGAAGAGTGGACCAGCATGCCGCTACATTAGAAACACGTGATCCCCCTAATACGTCGCTCACAAAAGAATGAAGGTATATCACCACCACCCATTGTGCGCTCCAATATATACCCACTAACAACGCTCTACACAGTGGGAAGAATGGACCAGCATGCCGCTACATTAGAAACACGTGATCCCCCTAATACGTCGCTCACAAAAGAATGAAGGTATATCACCACCACCCATTGTGCGCTCCAGTATATACCCACTAACAACGCTCTACACAGTGGGAAGAGTGGACCAGCATGCCGCTACATTAGAAACACGTGATCCCCCTAATACGTCGCTCACAAAAGAATGAAGGTATATCACCACCACCCATTGTGCGCTCCAGTATATACCCACAGTGGCCCCTGCAGCCCATATTATACCGCACAGTGGCACAATAGACTGCGGGGCATAATAGAGGTTACAGGGCCACAGCAGACCCTTCAAGCTCTATTATGCCCCACAGTTGCCCACCCAACTATTATGCCCCACAGTTGCCCACCCATTATGCCCCACAGTTGCCCACCCGACTATTATGCCCCACAGTTGCCCACCCGACTATTATGCCCCACAGTCTCTCACTCATGAACTATTATTATTATACTCTTATACTCTTTTCAGACCCCCGAGTATAATAATCGGGGCCCCAGGGGAGGTGAGGAAACATAATAAACTGTGTTACCTCTCTGGGATTGGATGTTTTATCCTAGCAGGCTTTGGGCCTATATGATAATGTCCCAGATGTCACATGGTCTGAGATATTACCATATAGGCCCAAAGCCTGTGCTAGCAGTAACAGGCTACTACTACTAGCACAGGCTTCGGGCCTATATGGTACTACTAGCACAGGCTTCGGGCCTATATGGTACTACTAGCACAGGCTTCGGGCCTATATGGTACTACTAGCACAGGCTTCTGGCCTATATGGTACTACTAGCACAGACTTCGGGCCTATATGGTACTACTAGCACAGACTTCGGGCCTATATGGTACTACTAGCACAGGCTTCGGGCCTATATGGTACTACTAGCACAGGCTTCGGGCCTATATGGTACTACTAGCACAGGCTTCGGGCCTATATGGTACTACTAGCACAGACTTCGGGCCTATATGGTACTACTAGCACAGGCTTCGGGCCTATATGGTACTACTAGCACAGGCTTCGGGCCTATATGGTACTACTAGCACAGGCTTCGGGCCTATATGGTACTACTAGCACAGGCTTCGGGCCTATATGGTACTACTAGCACAGGCTTCGGGCCTATATGGTACTACTAGCACAGGCTTCGGACCTATATGGTACTACTAGCACAGGCTTCGGGCCTATATGGTACTACTAGCAAAGGATTCGGGCATATATGGTACTACTAGCACAGGCTTCGAGCCTATACGGTACTACTAGTACAGGCTTCGGGCCTATATGGTACTACTAGCACAGGCTTCGGGCCTATATGGTAACATCCCAGACCAGTCTCTAAGTATACACATATATTATTATATTTGTAAATAGCCAATCATGTAAGGCACGGGGTTACATGATTGGCTATGTACAAGTCAAGGGGTTACATGATTGGCTATGTACATATCACAGGGTACATGATTCCATATGCACATTCAGTAATGGCACAGTTACAGATAAACATTCTTCCCTTCTTGTTGATGCCGATCTTTGTGTTCTCAGTATTATCGCCATTTCTTCATTATAGTCCAAGCACCTGTAAGAGAAGGATGATATAAGGTCAGTGGGGTATATACATATGCCCCCTCCATATACAGTGACAGACCCATGTACCCATATATATAATGACAGACATATGCCCCCATACAGTGATATACATGTGTCCCCTCCATATACAGTGACAGTCCCATGTACCCATATATATAATGGAAGACATATACCCCCATACAGTGATATACATGTGCCCCCTCCATATACAGTGACAGACCCATGTACCTATATATATAATGGCAGACATATACCGTCATACAGTGATATACATGTGCCCCCTCCATATACAGTGACAGACCCATGTACCCATATATATAATGGCAGACATATACCCCCATACAGTGATATACATGTGCCCCCTCCATATACAGTGACAGATACATGTACCCATATATATATAATGGCAGACATATACCCCCATACAGTGATATACATGTGCCCCCTCCATATACAGTGACAGACCCATGTACCCATATATATAATGGCAGACATATACCCCCATACAGTGATATACATGTGCCCCCTCCATATACAGTGATAGACCCATATACCCATATATATAATGGCAGACATATACCGCCATACAGTGATATACATGTGCCCCCTCCATATACAGTGACAGACCCATGTACCCATATATATATAATGGCAGACATATATCCCCATACAGTGATATACATGTGCCCCCTCCATATAGTGACAGACCCATGTACCCATATATATAATGGCAGACATATACCGCCATACAGTGATATACATGTGCCCCCTCCATATACAATGACAGACCCATGTACCCATATATATAATGGCAGACATATACCGCCATACAGTGATATACATGTGCCCCCTCCATATACAGTGACAGACCCATGTACCTATATAAATAATGGCAGACATATACCGCCATACAGTGATATACATGTGCCCCCTCCATATACAGTGACAGACCCATGTACCCATATATATAATGGCAGACATATACCGCCATACAGTGATATACATGTGTCCCCTCCATATACAGTGACAGACCCATGTACTCATATATATAATGGCAGACATATACCGCCATACAGTGATATACATGTGCCCCCTCCATATACAGTGACAGACCCATGTACCTATATAAATAATGGCAGACATATACCGCCATGCAGTGATATACATGTGCCCCCTCCATATACAGTGACAGTCCCATGTACCCATATATATAATGGCAGACATATACCGCCATACAGTGATATACATGTGCTCCCTCCATATACAGTGACAGACCCATGTACCCATATATATAATGGCAGACATATACCCCCATACAGTGATATACATGTGCCCCCTCCATATACAGTGACAGACCCATGTACCCATATATATAATGGCAGATATATACCGCCATACAGTGATATACATGTGCCCCCTCCATATACAGTGACAGACCCATGTACCCATATATATAATGGCAGACATATACCCCCATACAGTGATATACATGTGCCCCCTCCATATACAGTGACAGACCCAGGCTCACATATTGGTAATTGCCCCCATTCCCTCCTTCCTGTTCCCCTTTGTTGCCCAATAAGCAGGACAGTGTCCCTGACCGATCCTCCACCTCTGAGGACCACTAAGGTCCTGAGGACGGTCTCTCTCGCTCCCCCTAATAATTACCCGCCTGCACCCCACTGTCATGGCTACAGGGGCAGAAGTCATTAGACTGCACCCAATATAATCCATGGGCCGCCCAACTGAGCCCTGGGTAACCCAGTGAGGGGACAGGTGACCTCTCCCCCAGCTCTCACCTGTCTTGCATGGATCCTCCAGACACAAATGGAGACTTCCTGCTCCTCCTAAATCCTGCAGTAACTGTGACGTCCTTCTGGTCAAGGCTCGGCTGTTCCTGGACAGACTTCTCCCTCCTCCGAACTCACAAGCAGGACACCTCAGTACTGGAGATCTTAATGGAGCGATTGCTTGATCTTGTGGGCTGAAAATGGCCGCCTTACTGGTCCTGGTTTCCATGGAATGACTGTGACAAGCCGAGTCATGGAAGTGTGACACTGTGATCTCATGATGTGACCAGTCCTGAGATTCTGATGAGCCCCTGCTGTCCTGTACTAGGCCGCAGCCTGAGCTGTAGTAAGCATGACACCCGAGCATGAGCCGCCCCACAGCTTGTATAGGAAATAGAATAATAATAATACATGTTATTTCTATAGCGCCAACATATTCCGCAGCGCTGTACAATGTGTCTGCCATTATATTTACGGGTACATGGGGCTGTCACTGTATATGGAGGGGGCACATGTATATCACTGTATGGGGTTATATGTCTGCCATTATATATATGGGTACATGGGCCTGTCACTGTATAAGGAGGGGGCACATGTATATCACTGTATGGCGGTATATGTATGCCATTATATATATATGGGTACATGGGCCTGTCACTGTATAAGGAGGGGGCACCTGTATATCACTGTATTGGGGGATATGTCTGCCATCATATATATGGGTACATGGGGCTGTCACTGTATATGGAGGGGCACATGTATATCACTGTATGGGGGTATATGTCTGCCATTATATATATGGGTACATGGGTCTGTCACTGTATATGGAGGGGGCACATGTATATCACTGTATGGGGTATATGTCTGCCATTATATATATGGGTACATGGGTCTGTCACTGTATATGAAGGGGGCACATGTATATCACTGTATGGGGGTATATGTCTGCCATTATATATATGGGTACATGGGTCTGTCACTGTATATGGAGGGGGCACATGTATATCACTGTATGGCGGTATATGTATGCCATTATATATATATGGGTACATGGGCCTGTCACTGTATAAGGAGGGGGCACCTGTATATCACTGTATGGGGGTATATGTCTGCCATTATATATATGGGTACATGGGTCTGTCACTGTATATGGAGGAGACACATGTATATCACTGTATGGGGGTATACACTCACCGGCCACTTTATTAGGTACACCTGTCCAACTGCTCGTTAAACACTTAGTTTCTAATCAGCCAATCACATGGCGGCAACTCAGTGCATTTAGGCATGTAGACATGGTCAAGACAATCTCCTGCAGTTCAAACCGAGCATCAGTATGGGGAAGAAAGGTGATTTGAGTGCCTTTGAACGTGGCATGGTTGTTGGTGCCAGAAGGGCTGGTCTGAGTATTTCAGAAACTGCTGATCTACTGGGATTTTCACGCACAACCATCTCTAGGGTTTACAGAGAATGGTCCGAAAAAGAAAAAACATCCAGTGAGCGGCAGTTCTGTGGGCGGAAATGCGTTGTTGATGCCAGAGGTCAGAGGAGAATGGCCAGACTGGTTCGAGCTGATAGAAAGGCAACAGTGACTCAAATAGCCACCCGTTACAACCAAGGTAGCCAGAAGAGCATCTCTGAACGCACAGTACGTCGAACTTTGAGGCAGATGGGCTACAGCAGCAGAAGACCACACCGGGTGCCACTCCTTTCAGCTAAGAACAGGAAACTGAGGCTACAATTTGCACAAGCTCATCGAAATTGGACAATTGAAGATTGGAAAAACGTTGCCTGGTCTGATGAGTCTCGATTTCTGCTGCGAATTTCGGATGGTAGGGTCAGAATTTGGCGTCAACAACATGAAAGCATGGATCCATCCTGCCTTGTATCAACGGTTCAGGCTGGTGGTGGTGGTATCATGGTGTGGGGAATATTTTCTTGGCACTCTTTGAGCCCCTTGGTACCAACTGAGCATCGTTGCAACGCCAAAGCCTACCTGAGTATTGTTGCTGACCATGTCCATCCCTTTATGACCACAATGTACCCAACAGCTGATGGCTACTTTCAGCAGGATAATGCAATGCCATGTCATAAAGCTGGAATCATCTCAGACTGGTTTCTTGAACATGACAATGAGTTCACTGTACTCCAATGGCCTCCACAGTCACCAGATCTCAATCCAATAGAGCATCTTTGGGATGTGGTGGAACGGGAGATTCGCATCATGGATGTGCAGCCGACAAATCTGCGGCAACTGTGTGATGCCATCATGTCAATATGGACCAAAATCTCTGAGGAATGCTTCCAGCACCTTGTTGAATCTATGCCACGAAGAATTGAGGCAGTTCTGAAGGCAAAAGGGGGTCCAACCCGTTACTACCATGGTGTACCTAATAAAGTGGCCGTGAGTGTATGTCTGCCATTATATATATAGGTACGTACATGGGTCTATCACTGTATATGGAGGGGGCACATGTATATCACTGTATGGGGGATATGTCTACAATTATATATATGGTACATGGGTCTGTCACTGTATATGGAGGGGGCACATGTATATCACTGTATGGGGGTATATGTCTGCCATTATATATATATGGGTACATGGGTCTGTCACTGTATATGGAGGGGGCACCTGTATATCACTGTATGGGGGTATATGTCTGCCATTATATATATGGGTACATGGGCCTGTCACCGTATATGGAGTTGGCACATGTATATCACTGTATGGGGTATATGTCTGCCATTATATATATGGATACATGGGTCAGTCACTGTATATGGAGGGGGCTCATGTATATCACTGTATGGGGGTATATGTCTGCTATTATATATATGGGTACATGGGTCTGTCACTGTATATGGAGGGGGCACATGTATATCACTGTATGGGGTATATGTCTGCCATTATATATATGGGTACATGGGTCTGTCACTGTATATGGAGGGGGCACATGTATATCACTGTATGGGGGTATATGTCTGCTATTATATTTATATGGGTACATGGGCCTGTCACTGTATATGGAGTTGGCACATGTATATCACTGTATGGGGTATATGTCTGCCATTATATATATGGGTACATGGGTCTGTCACTGTATATGGAGGGGGCACATCAAATCAAATCAAAAATGCTTTATTGGCACGTCCGAATAGGTATTTGGCATTGCCAAAGCTAGTAAAGTGGGCGGGGGGGGGGGGGGAGTTGGGTTGGGTGGTTATGGGGGGGTGGTTTGGATTATAACAGTCCATGGAGTCTCATCTTCCTCTTCGTTGGTGACCGCTATATGGGGGGGGGGGTTGAAGGTGGGGGTGGGGCGGGTGTATTGGGATAAATATAGCAGTCCATGTATATCACTGTATGGCGGTATATGTATGCCATTATATATATATGGGTACATGGGTCTGTCACTGTATATGGAGTTGGCACATGTATATCACTGTATGGGGTATATGTCTGACATTATATATATGGGTACATGGGTCTGTCACTGTATATGGAGGGGGCACATGTATATCACTGTATAGGGTATATGTCTGCCATTATATATATGGATACATGGGCCTGTCACTGTATATGGAGGGGGCACATGTATATCACTGTATGGGGTATATGTCTGCCATTATATATATGGGTACATGGGTCTGTCACTGTATATGGAGGGGGCACATGTATATCACTGTATAGGGTATATGTCTGCCATTATATATATGGGTACATGGGTCTGTCACTGTATATGGAGGGGGCTCATGTATATCACTGTATGGGGGTATATGTCTGCTATTATATATATGGGTACATGGGTCTGTCACTGTATATGGAGGGGGCTCATGTATATCACTGTATGGGGGTATATGTCTGCTATTATATATATGGGTACATGGGTCTGTCACTGTATATGGAGGGGGCACATGTATATCACTGTATGGGGTATATGTCTGCCATTATATATATGGGTACATGGGTCTGTCACTGTATATGGAGGGGGCACATGTATATCACTGTATGGGGGTATATGTCTGCCATTATATATATGGGTACATGGGTCTGTCACTGTATATGGAGGGGGCACATGTATATCAATGTATGGGGGTATATGTCTGCTATTATATTTATATGGGTACATGGGCCTGTCACTGTATATGGAGTTGGCACATGTATATCACTGTATGAGGTATATGTCTGCCATTATATATATGGGTACATGGGTCTGTCACTGTATATGGAGGGGGCACATGTATATCAATGTATGGGGGTATATGTCTGCTATTATATTTATATGGGTACATGGGCCTGTCACTGTATATGGAGTTGGCACATGTATATCACTGTATGAGGTATATGTCTGCCATTATATATATGGGTACATGGGTCTGTCACTGTATATGGAGGGGGCACATGTATATCACTGTATGGGGGTATATGTATGCCATTATATATATATATATATATATATATATATATATATATATATGGGTACATGGGTCTGTCACTGTATATGGAGTTGGCACATGTATATCACTGTATGGGGTATATGTCTGCCATTATATATATGGGTACATGGGCCTGTCACTGTATATGGAGGGGGCACATATATATCACTGTATGGGGTATATGTCTGCCATTATATATATGGGTACATGGGTCTGTCACTGTATATGGAGGGGGCACATGTATATCAATGTATGGCTGTATATATCTGCCATTATATATATGGATACATGGGTCTGTCACTGTATATGGAGGGGGCACATGTATATCACTCTATGGGGTATATGTCTAATATTAAATATTTGGATACATGGGTCTGTCACTGTATATGGAGGGGGCACATGTATATCACTGTATGGCAGTATATGTCTGCCATTATATATATGGGTACATGGGTCTGTCACTGTATATGGAGGGGGCACATGTATATCAATGTATGGCGGTATATATCTGCCATTATATATATGGATACATGGGTCTGTCACTGTATATGGAGGGGGCACATGTATATCACTGTATGGGGTATATGTCTAATATTAAATATTTGGATACATGGCTCTGTCACTGTATATGGAGGGGGCTCATGTATATCACTGTATGGGGGTATATGTCTGCTATTATATATATGGGTACATGGGTCTGTCACTGTATATGGAGGGGGCACATGTATATCACTGTATGGGGGTATATGTCTGCTATTATATTTATATGGGTACATGGGCCTGTCACTGTATATGGAGTTGGCACATGTATATCACTGTATGAGGTATATGTCTGCCATTATATATATGGGTACATGGGTCTGTCACTGTATATGGAGGGGGCACATGTATATCACTGTATGGGGGTATATGTATGCCATTATATATATATATATATATATATATATATATATATATATATGGGTACATGGGTCTGTCACTGTATATGGAGTTGGCACATGTATATCACTGTATGGGGGTATATGTCTGCTATTATATTTATATGGGTACATGGGCCTGTCACTGTATATGGAGTTGGCACATGTATATCACTGTATGAGGTATATGTCTGCCATTATATATATGGGTACATGGGTCTGTCACTGTATATGGAGGGGGCACATGTATATCACTGTATGGGGGTATATGTATGCCATTATATATATATATATATATATATATATATATATATATATATATATGGGTACATGGGTCTGTCACTGTATATGGAGGGGGCACATGTATATCAATGTATGGCGGTATATATCTGCCATTATATATATGGATACATGGGACTGTCACTGTATATGGAGGGGGCACATGTATATCACTGTATGGGGTATATGTCTAATATTAAATATTTGGATACATGGTTCTGTCACTGTATATGGAGGGGGCACATGTATATCACTGTATGGCAGTATATGTCTGCCATTATATATATGGGTACATGGGTTTGTCACTGTATATGGAGGGGGCACATGTATATCACTGTATGGGGGTATATGTCTGCCATTATATATATATATGGGTACATGGGCCTGTCACTGTATATGGAGTTGGCACATATATATCACTGTATGGGGTATATGTCTAATATTATATATTTGGATACATGGGTCTGTCACTGTATATGGAGGGGGCTCATGTATATCACTGTATGGGGGTATATGTCTGCAATTATATATATGGGTACATGGGTCTGTCACTGTATATGGAGGGGGCACATGTATATCACTGTATGGGGGTATATGTCTTCCATTATATATATATGGGTACATGGGTCTGTCACTGTATATGGAGGGGGCACATGTATATCACTGTATGGCGGTATATGTCTGCCATTATATATATATGGGTACATGGGTCTGTCACTGTATATGGAGGGGGCACATGTATATCACTGTATGGGGGTATATGTCTGCCATTATATATGGGTACATGGGCCTGTCACTGTATATGGAGTTGGCACATGTATATCACTGTATGGGGTATATGTCTGCCATTATATTTATGGGTACATGGGTCTGTCACTGTATATGGAGGAGGCACATGTATATCACTGTATGGGGGTATATGTCTGCCATTATATATATGGGTACATGGGCCTGTCACTGTATATGGAGGGGGCACATGTATATCACTGTATGGGGTATATGTCTGCCATTATATATATGGGTACATGGGTCTGTCACTGTATATGGAGGGGGCACATGTATATCAATGTATGGCGGTATATATCTGCCATTATATATATGGATACATGGGTCTGTCACTGTATATGGAGGGGGCACATGTATATCACTGTATGGGGTATATGTCTAATATTAAATATTTGGATACATGGGTCTGTCACTGTATATGGAGGGGGCACATGTATATCACTGTATGGCAGTATATGTCTGCCATTATATATATGGGTACATGGGTCTGTCACTGTATATGGAGGGGGCACATGTATATCAATGTATGGCGGTATATATCTGCCATTATATATATGGATACATGGGTCTGTCACTGTATATGGAGGGGGCACATGTATATCACTGTATGGGGTATATGTCTAATATTAAATATTTGGATACATGGGTCTGTCACTGTATATGGAGGGGGCTCATGTATATCACTGTATGGGGGTATATGTCTGCTATTATATATATGGGTACATGGGTCTGTCACTGTATATGGAGGGGGCACATGTATATCACTGTATGGGGTATATGTCTGCCATTATATATATGGGTACATGGGTCTGTCACTGTATATGGAGGGGGCACATGTATATCACTGTATGGGGGTATATGTCTGCTATTATATTTATATGGGTACATGGGCCTGTCACTGTATATGGAGTTGGCACATGTATATCACTGTATGAGGTATATGTCTGCCATTATATATATGGGTACATGGGTCTGTCACTGTATATGGAGGGGGCACATGTATATCACTGTATGAGGGTATATGTATGCCATTATATATATATATATGGGTACATGGGTCTGTCACTGTTTATGGAGTTGGCACATGTATATCACTGTATGGGGTATATGTCTGCCATTATATATATGGGTACATGGGTCTGTCACTGTATATGGAGGGGGCACATGTATATCAATGTATGGCGGTATATATCTGCCATTATATATATGGATACATGGGTCTGTCACTGTATATGGAGGGGGCACATGTATATCACTGTATGGGGTATATGTCTAATATTAAATATTTGGATACATGGGTCTGTCACTGTATATGGAGGGGGCACATGTATATCACTGTATGGCAGTATATGTCTGCCATTATATATATGGGTACATGGGTTTGTCACTGTATATGGAGGGGGCACATGTATATCACTGTATGGGGTATATGTCTGCAATTATATATTTGGATACATGGGTCTGTCACTGTATATGGAGGGGGCTCATGTATATCACTGTATGGGGGTATATGTCTGCAATTATATATATGGGTACATGGGTCTGTCACTGTATATGGAGGGGGCACATGTATATCACTGTATGGGGGTATATGTCTGCCATTATATATATGGGTACATGGGTCTGTCACTGTATATGGAGGAGGCACATGTATATCACTGTATGGCGGTATATGTCTGCCATTATATATATATGGGTACATGGGTCTGTCACTGTATATGGAGGGGGCACATGTATATCACTGTATGGGGGTATATGTCTGCCATTATATATGGGTACATGGGCCTGTCACTGTATATGGAGTTGGCACATGTATATCACTGTATGGGTTATATGTCTGCCATTATATTTATGGGTACATGGGTCTGTCACTGTATATGGAGGAGGCACATGTATATCACTGTATGGGGGTATATGTCTGCCATTATATATATGGGTACATGGGTTTGTCACTGTATATGGAGTGGGCACATGTATATCACTGTATGGGGGGATATGTCTGCCATTATATATATGGGACTGTCACTGTATATGCAGGGGGCACATGTATATCACTGTATGGCGGTATATGTCTGCCATTATATATATGGGTACATGGGTTTGTCACTGTATATGGAGTGGGCATATGTATATCACTGTATGGGGGTATATGTCTGCCATTATATATATGGGTACATGGGTCTGTCACTGTATATTGAGGGGGCACATGTATATCACTGTATGGGGGTATATGTATGCCATTATATTTATGGGTACATGGGTCTGTCACTGTATATGGAGGGGGCACATGTGTATCACTGTATGGGGGTATATGTCTGCCATTATATATATGGGTACATGGGTCTGTCACTGTATATTGAGGGGGCACATGTATATCACTGTATGGGGGTATATGTATGCCATTATATTTATAGGTACATGGGTCTGTCACTGTATATGGAGGGGGCACATGTATATCACTGTATGGGGGTATATGTATGCCATTATATATATGGGTACATGGGTCTGTCACTGTATATGGAGGGGGCACATGTATATCACTGTATGGCGGTATATGTCTGCCATTATATATATGGGTACATGGGTTTGTCACTGTATATGGAGTGGGCACATGTATATCACTGTATGGGGGTATATGTATGCCATTATATTTATGGGTACATGGGTCTGTCACTGTATATGGAGGGGGCACATGTATATCACTGTATGGGGGTATATATATGCCATTATATTTATGGGTACATGGGTCTGTCACTGTATATGGAGGGGGCACATGTATATCACTGTATGGCGGTATGAATTCTCCCTTCGATCATCTGCTGTAATATTCAATGGTATATAATCTGCTATTGAACCCACCTCTGCTTGCTGTCTGAATTCTCCCTTCGATCATCTGCTGTAATATTCAATGGTATATAATCCTGTATTTCACCTCTGCATGATTACTGAACTATATCCTAGCATTTCATCCAGGCTGTATATTTTTTGCACTTCCATGTCTTCTTATCTGCACTAGTGTCAGTCTTTTGATCCTCACTGATTTTATTGCTGTTTCTGGCCAAGTGTTTACTTGGATCCACACTGCCAGTCTCCTCATGTGTCACAGTTTGTAGATTAATTAGTTAACTACGTAAATTAGTGCTAGTCTGAAGCTGTGCTTTCCTATATAAGTAGATATAGCTTATGGGGTGCATCTCATATGCGGGGGCATCTCATCTGCAGCATGCATCTTAACCAGATTGCATCTTAACCAGATTGCATCTTAACCGAAGTGCAGATTTACCAAAGTGCACTTATACATGGCACTTAAACAGGCTAACCATGGCAGAACACCAGGTAAATTTAAACCTAAAACAACAAGTTTTACCACATGGTATCCTGTAGCTGCACTGTCTCTTACTATCTTAGCCATTGTCTTCCTGCAGACCTCTCCTCCACCTCCACCACACGCCATCCATATCAGTCCCTCTCTTCTTCCTTCTCCCATGTACAGCTCTCACACACTTTTCACCTCTGTAATCACCCCTTTACTTCTTTTAGCAGCGACACCAAACATAAGCACCCACATAAATCCCTGAACCACCTTCTGTCTCTGTCCATTCTGCTCCTCCTAGCTGCTGGGGACATCTCTCCTAACCCTGGCCCTCCTTCCTTCACTAACTCTTCTTCCTGCACACATAGAAGGCCTACAAACCTCATCAATATTTACCGTGTTCCTTCCCCTCATCTCTCCCCTGTCTCTTTTAACTGCTCTCTCTGGAACGCCCGCTCAGTGTGTAACAAACTAGAATACATTAATGACTTATTCCTTAGTAAATCCCTCAGCCTGCTCGCCCTTACTGAAACTTGGATCCAGCAGTCAGATGCGGCTTCCCCTGCTGCTTTGTCTCATGGTGGCCTACAATTCTCACATACCTCTAGGCCTGATAATAGGCAGGGTGGTGGGGTAGGATTACTTCTGTCACCGCAGTGCATTTTTCAGTCCATTCCCCCGGTCCCCTCACTCACATTCTCCTCATTTGAAGTCCATGCTATCAGACTTTTCCGCCTACTCTCCTTACGTGTAGCCGTGATCTACCGTCCACCTGGCTCACCCTACCAATTTTTGGACCACTTTGCTTCTTGGCTTCCCCACTTTTAGTGACATTTCTACCCTCATCATGGGTGACTTTAACATCCCTATTGCCCCCCCCTCACTCCCCGGCTGCCTCACAGTTTCTCTCATTAACCACTTCTCTTGGTCTCTCACAATGTTCTTCTTCCGCCACACATATAGATGGTAACACGATTGATCTAGTCTTCCATCGACTCCTCACAGTCTCTAAATTTTCTAACTCTTCTCTGCCGCTCTCTGACCACAACCTTCTATCTCTCACCATCAGTGCTCTCTCCCCTTCACATGACGCCCCTACCCATCACACATATAGGAACTTGCGTGCTATTGACACCCAGCACCTCTCAGATACTCTACAGTCCTCCCTGTCCCCCATCTCTTCAATCTCCTGTCCCAATCTGGCCACCAGTCACTATAATGAAACCCTCAAAAATGCATTGGATGAGGTTGCTCCCCCCTCCACTCGTAAAGTCCCACATAGGAGGCAGCAACCCTGGCACACGCCACAGACACGATTTCTCCAGCGATGCTCTAGGTGTGCCGAACGTCTCTGGAGAAAATCACGCTCACCTGCAGATTTCCTCCACTTCAAGTTTATGCTTAAAACATATAGCTCTGCCCTTTACCTCACCAAACAAGACTATTTCACCGCCCTCATCTCTTCTCTCTCCAGCAACCCTAAAAGGCTTTTTGAAACCTTTCACTCCTTACTCACACCCAAGGTACAGACGCCATTCACAGACCTTAGTGCTGATGACCTGGCCATGTATTTCCATGATAAAATTGATAAGATCCGTCAGGAAATTACTGCCCAAGCCCCAGGTGGCATTGACTCCCACACCTACGATAGTACTGATCCCCTCACCAGCCGCACTTCAGACTGTCCATTCTCATCTTTTGAACCTGTTACAGAAGAGGAAGTCTCCCAGCTACTTTCTTCATCTTTCCCCACAACCTGCAGTAGTGACCCCTTCCCCTCACACCTTCTCCAATCTCTGTCCCCTGCTGTCACTACTTACCTTACTAAAATATTTAACCTCTCTCTCTCTTCTGGAATCTTCCCATCCTCCTTCAAGCATGCTGTTATAACCCTGCTACTGAAAAAACCCTCCCTGGACCCATGCTGTGCTGCTATCGACCCGTCTCTAACCTCCCCTTCATCTCTAAACTTTTGGAACGCCTGGTTTATTCTCGGTTAATCCGTTATCTCTCTGCTAACTCTCTGCTTGACCCCTTACAATCTGGTTTCCGCGCTCTGCACTCTACTGAAACAGCTCTCACAAAAGTCTCTAGTGATCTACTAAAGGCTAAATCCAATGGTGACTTCTCTCTTCTTATTCTTCTGGACCTCTCTGCAGCTTTTGACACTGTTGACAATCAACTTCTCCTCACTATGCTCCGCTCAGTCGGCCTCAATGACACTGCGCTCTCCTGGTTCTCCTCTTATCTCTCAGACCGCACTTTCAGTGTATCATTCGCGGGCTCTGTTTCCTCCCCTCTTTCCCTTGCTGTTGGGGTTCCTCAGGGCTCGGTCCTCGGCCCCCTGCTCTTTTCTCTCTACACAGCCCAAATTGGACAAACCATCGCCAGATTTGGTTTCAGGTACCATCTTTATGCTGATGACACCCAATTATACACATCTTCCCGTGACATCACCCCTGCACTCATACAGAACACCAGTGACTGTCTCTCTGCTGTCTCTAATATCATGTCCTCGCTCTATCTGAAACTAAATCTCTCTAAGACTGAACTACTACTGTTTCCACCATCTAACAGATCTGTCCCTGATATATCCATTGCAGTCTCAGGCCTTACTATAACTCCTAGGCAGCATGCCCGCTGCCTCGGGGTCATATTTGACGCAGACCTTTCCTTCACCCCTCATATTGAATCACTCGCACGTTCATGTCACCTCCACCTCAAAAACATCTCCAGAATACGCCCTTTCCTTACCAGAGATACACTAAAGACACTTATTGTCTCTCTGATTCATTCTCGCCTTGACTACTGTAACTCCTTACTAATCGGTCTTCCCCTCACTAAACTCTCCCCTCTACAATCTATTCTGAATGCAGCGGCCAGGCTCATCTACCAGGCTAGACGCTACAGCGAGGCCTCCGGTCTGTGCCAGTCGTTACATTGGCTGCCTATTCATTATAGAATACAATATAAAGTTATCCCCCTCATCCACAAGGCTCTCCATAATGCCGCACCTCCATACATTTCTTCCCTCATCTCTGTCTACCGCCCAACCCGTGTTCTCCGCTCACTCAATGATCTAACACTTACATCCTCTATTATCAGAACCTCCCACGCTCGTATACAAGACTTCTCCCGAGCTGCACCACTTCTCTGGAATGCTCTACCCCGGACAATAAGATTAACTCCCAACTTCTACAGTTTCAAACGCAAACTAAAGACGCATCTGTTCAGACAAGCCTATCATAATTCCTAATGCACAAAATTGAACACTGTATAAGCAATGCCGCCCCTGCTACCTCTTGTGTCACCCCCTCTACCTCATAGATTGTAAGCTCTTTTGAGCAGGGCCCTCAGTCCCATTGTGTGAAATGACGTTCTTTGTTATGTATGTCTGTATCTGAACCCTATAAATTGTACAGTGCTGTGGAATATGTTGGCGCTATATAAATAAAATGTATTATTATATCATTGTATGGCGGTATATGTCTGCCATTATATATATGGGTACATGGGTCTGTCACTGTATATGGAGGGGACACCTGTATATCACTGTATGGGGGTATATGTCTGCCATTATATATATGGGTACATGGGTCTGTCACTGTATATGGAGGGGGCACATGTATATCACTGTATGGGGGTATATGTCTGCCATTATATATATATGGGTACATGGGGCTGTCACTGTATATGGAGGGAGCACATGTATATCACTGTATGGCGGTATATGTCTGCCATTATATATATGGGTACAAGGGTCTGTCACTGTATATGGAGGGGGCACATGTATATCACTGTATGGGGGTATATGTCTACCATTATATATATGGATACATGGGTCTGTCACTGTATATGGAGGGGGCACATGTATATCACTGTATGGCGGTATATGTCTGCCATTATATATATGGGTACATGGGTCTGTCACTGTATATGGAGGGGGCACATGTATATCACTGTATGGCGGTATATGTCTGCCATTATATATATGGGTACATGGGTCTGTCACTGTATATGGAGGGGGCACATGTATATCACTGTATGGGGTATATGTCTGCCATTATATATATGGATACATGGGTCTGTCACTGTATATGGAGGGGGGATATGTATATCACTGTATGGGGGTATATGTCTGCCATTATATATATGGGTACATGGGTCTGTCACTGTATATGGAGGGGGGATATGTATATCACTGTATGGGGGTATATGTCTGCCATTACATATATGGGTACATGGGTCTGTCACTGTATATGTAGGGGGTACATGTCTGCCATTATATATATGGGTACATGGGTCTATGGGTCTGTCACTGTATATGGAGGGGGCACATGTATATCACTGTATGGGGGTATATGTCTGCCATTATATATATGGGTACATGGGTCTGTCACTGTATATGGAGGGGGCACATGTATATCACTGTATGGGGGTATATGTCTGCCATTATATATATATATTAGTACATGGGTATGTCACTGTATATGGAGGGGGCACATGTATATCACTGTATGGCGGTATATGTATGCCATTATATATATATATGGGTACATGGGTCTGTCACTGTATATGGAGGGGGCACATGTATATCACTGTATGGGGGTATATGTCTGCCATTATATATATATTAGTACATGGGTATGTCACTGTATATGGAGGGGGCACATGTATATCACTGTATGGCGGTATATGTATGCCATTATATATATATATATATATGGGTACATGGGTCTGTCACCGTATATGGAGGGGGCACATGTATATCACTGCATGGGGGTATATGTCTGCCATTATATATATGGGTACATGGGTCTGTCACTGTATATGGAGGGGGCACATGTATATCACTGTATGGGGGTATATGTCTGCCATTATATATATGGGTACATGGGTCTGTCACTGTATATGGAGGGGGCACATGTATATCACTGTATGGGGGTATATGTCTGCCATTATATATATATATTAGTACATGGGTATGTCACTGTATATGGAGGGGGCACATGTATATCACTGTATGGCGGTATATGTATGCCATTATATATATATGGGTACATGGGTCTGTCACCGTATATGGAGGGGGCACATGTATATCACTGCATGGGGGTATATGTCTGCCATTATATATATGGGTACATGGGTCTGTCACTGTATATGGAGGGGGCACATGTATATCACTGCATGGGGGTATATGTCTGCCATTATATATATGGGTACATGTCTGTCACTGTATATGGAGGGGGCACATGTATATCACTGTATGGGGGTATATGTCTGCCATTATATATATGGGTACATGGGGCTGTCACTGTATATGGAGGGGGCACATGTATATCACTGTATGGGGGTATATGTCTGCCATTATATATATATTAGTACATGGATATGTCACTGTATATGGAGGGGGCACATGTATATCACTGTATGGGGGATATGTCTGCCATTATATATATGGGTACATGGGTCTGTCACTGTATATGGAGGGGGCACATGTATATCACTGTATGGGGGTATATGTCTGCCATTATATAAAGGAAGAGTTATCAGTCCTGAAACTACAGACACAAGAGATAAGATCTAACTGGGAGGAAAACAGAACAGTCTCTGATCAAGGTATCAATAAGACAGAAATGCCTCACACATCACAAGAAAGTCCAGAACTGCCCATCACCCCAGACATAGAGCCAGAGAGAACCCAAACAACGAAAACTATAACAAAAACCTCAAACCCAGATATAGTCCTGATCATAGACTCCAATGGCAAGTACATTAATACAAGAAAGCTCTTCCCATGGCAAAGAGTCAAGAAAATCCATAGCCCAATCATTGAAAAAGCCAACACTGTCATTTGCAAGCCTTTCTTCACTACCCCGAAACACATTGTCATACACACAGGCACAGAAGATCTCTCTTACCAGCCCCAACAGACAGCGGGCCAACTGGTCCAACTAGCAGAGAAAGCAAAGCAACAGTTCCCAGACAGTAGTATCATCCTGTCATCTCTGCTCCCACAAGAAGACATCTCTGAAGACATCATCATGGGGATCAACAAAGAGCTGGCGACCAGAATCAGACAAACACCAGGCATCACCCTGGCACAACACCCCTCCATAGATAAGCACCACCTATATGATGACAAACACCTCAATAAACATGGCGTCAGCCTACTAGCGAAGGAATTCAAAGACTTAGTGCTCAACAGAGCCCCCGGGCCTAGACACCAAACAAGACAAAGAGTCATGGAAATAATACCCGACAACCGCCAATATCCAAGACAAAACTCCCCAAGGATGCCACCTATCAAGAAAAAGCCAACCAGAGCAACCCAGAGCACCGACATAGAGACAATAAAGAGAATAGAACATGCGGTCACTACAATGGCCACAACAGCAATGCACATAAACCAATACCTGGCCAAACTGCAACCAACCAAGAACCCAGCCCGTCCTCTGCAGGACAGCTCATTACAAGGTTTACCCACTTGTCACGGAGCAAAGGTATACGTCTTCTTCCGGATGGTCTTTTGAATCAACACGGACGCAAGAGGTCGGGAGACAACAGCAATTTATTGTAATCCACAAAGTTAGTAGCCGGCGGCGGTCACATCAACCGTAATAACAATAAGTCCACAGAAGTCACAATCCAATGATAACTTTGGTTCCTTGGTCCTGTAACTAAATCCTGGCTCTCTGCAGAGCTGTGCACAGGCCAGCTAACACATACTAACTCCAGCTACAACTATATACTAAGACTGTTACACCTATATCTGTGGGTGGGAAGGGCTGAGTCACAGATCCTTCCCCCCTCACCTATACCAAGGAGAGCAGACTCCCTGTCTACTATGGACAATGCACCATCCAACATCTTCTTGGAGACACTGATCAGATTATCTCCACCCATTGTCCTCACTGGTCCTCACTAGTTAGAGGTATTTGCATACAATGTGCTAACACACTAGACCCTAATCAGCCAACTACACATTGATGTATACAACAGGTTAGAGAATACATTCCACATGAAATATATATTACACATTGCCTATAGTATAGACTCTAACCATCCCGTGACAACCCCTCCCCCTCTCAAAACATGTGCATGACACAATTGGCCTACACAGGTAAATTGGGGAATGCACATCAGTCTGTATAGCTCATATGTCCTCCTGCCGGGATAACCCATCTGCGTTCTGGTGTTGGTTCCCTCGGCGGTACTGAATGGTAAAGTTGTAGAGTTGAAGGGCTGGCATCTGGCAGAAAATCCGGTCGATCCATGTTGGCGTCTCTCTGAGCTTGGCTTTGGGTCACTGCTCCCACAAAGTGGCACTGTAGATTTCCAACATCGTTGCCTAACAGAACATCGGCCAGCAGCCCGCTCATCACACCAATTGTGCATCGTTTTGGTCCATAACCATAGTCGAGTTCCACGGTAGCTTTAGGAATACGTTTCCGAGTACCTCCTGCCAACTCGATAGAAAGGCCAGGGCCCTCCTCTAGGGCCTCGGGTCGAACCACTCGGGGGTCCGCTACCGTTAGGAAAGCTCCCGAGTCCCGGAATCCAACAACTGTTCGGCCATCCAGTAGGACCTCCTGCAAGTGCTTCCGCTGAAGGTTTGCGGGATGTGTGGCGGAAATCTGAATCCCATAGACCCCTGGAGGTGGAACAGATGGGTCATTCATGGAGTCATCTGGAAATGGGGCCAAACTTTCTGTCCTAGGGGTGGTTCCCAGGTAGTGAATAGGCCGGGATGCCACGGTGGCCCGTGCCCCCATGTTAACAGGGCAACTAGCTTGCAAATGTCCAGGCCGCCCGCACCCAAAACATCTGCGCTCTAGCATTCTTCCAGTAGGTCGTTGTCTCGGGACAGGGTTGTTCATAGCTGGAGGCCGATGGGCTGGGGCAGGGGTAGAGGGGGAATTATAATCCTGAGGCCGGGCACGAAAGGTGGGTGGCTGGATGAAGGGTGTCTGGCGGACTGTGGTAGTTTTCCGCTCCTCTGCAAACAACCTCTTCCACTGTGGCTTGATGGTCAGGCCCTCATCTGCAAGGGAAGCAGCTTGCTCAACTGTGGCTGGGTTCCGTTCCAGCACCCACTCACGGATCTCAGCGGGGCACTGGGAAAAGAACTGTTCCTTAAGTATGACTTGGAGGACCTTATCGACTGTGACAGCCTCCTCTCCTTCTAGCCAGCGCTTGCATGCTTGCTTCAACTTGTGGGCGAACATGTGGAAGGAGCTTCCCCCATTGTAAGACAAAGAGCGGAACTGAACTCGGTAGGTCTCTGGAGTGACTGCATAATACTTCTGCACCGCTCTTTTAATGGCCTCATAGTCCCGCTGATCACTAGGGTCCATGGCTCTGAGAGCTTCCGCAGCCCCATCTCGTAGGTGCCCCACCAGATACCGGACCCAATCCTTCTCTGGGACTTCCATCAGGCGGCACTGGTGTTCGAAGTCCTGAAAATATCCATCAACATCCCCAGCCGCTTCATCAAAGGTCTTGAAGTGTTTATGGGACACATATGGTGGTTCTCTCACTGTTGGGCTGGGGGTCGACGTTTGATTATAATTCCTCGTAGTTATCTCAGCCATTCGCATTTCATGCGCCATTCTTTCCTTTTCATGCGCCATTCTCTGTTCCTCCTTCTCCGTTTCCTGAGCCCTCTGTAATGCTCTACTCCTTTGCTCTGCAGTTGCTTCTAGCCCCAGCACTGCCAATTCCTCCTCATACAAAACAACCCATCTGCTCTTTTGGGTCTGTACCTGCCGCTCCCATATCTCTACTGTCTCCTGGGGGCAGCCCTCCTCATGGTCGCTTTGCAGGGTCATCTCCTCCAGTGCCTCGATCAGTTGCTCTTTCGTTCTTCCCTGGTAACTCAGGTTTAGTTCCCGGGCCCTTAATTTTAGATTTGCCATAGTCCAGTTCCTGTATTCTGAGGTTGTGGCTCCATTAATCACTGAGCTGTTGTGGTCCATCTCGCTGTCCGCTGTTGGTCCCACCGCTGCCAACCAGTTGTCACTGAGCGAAGGTATACGTCTTCCTCCGGATGGTCTTTTGAATCAACACGGACGCAAGAGGTCGGGAGACAACAGCAATTTATTGTAATCCACAAAGTTAGTAGCCGGCGGCGGTCACATCAACCATAATAACAATAAGTCCACAGAAGTCACAATCCAATGATAACTTTGGTTCCTTGGTCCTGTAACTAAATCCTGGCTCTCTGCAGAGCTGTGCACAGGCCGGCTAACACATACTAACTCCAGCTACAACTATATACTAAGACTGTTACACCTATATCTGTGGGTGGGAAGGGCTGAGTCACAGATCCTTCCCCCCCTCACCTATACCAAGGAGAGCAGACTCCCTGTCTACTATGGACAATGCACCATCCAACATCTTCTTGGAGACACTGATCAGATTATCTCCACCCATTGTCCTCACTGGTCCTCACTAGTTAGAGGTATTTGCATACAATGTGCTAACACACTAGACCCTAATCAGCCAACTACACATTGATGTATACAACAGGTTAGAGAATACATTCCACATGAAATATATATTACACATTGCCTATAGTATAGACTCTAACCATCCCGTGACACCACTGAAGATGAAATCACTAACTATTAGTAGTTGGAACATACAAGGGCTGAACGCCTCAGCCTATAGATCTAAATCAAAAGATCCAGACTTCATAGACAGACTAAAAAACATAGACATTCAAATCCTTCTAGAGACATGGACCCGGGCAGATGACGAGTCCCAAACACCCATGGGCTACAAGGAATTCTCAGTGCCCGCCCAGAAAAATAAGACAACCAAACATGGCCGCCACTCAGGAGGCATACTAATATGGTACAAGGAGGAGCTCAAAGAACACGTAAAAGCTACCAAACGTGGAACTAATCACATATGGATAAAAATAAGCAGCTCCTTCCTCAGCGGCCAGCAAGACATCTATCTCTGTGCAGTATATATGCCCCCACCAGGGTCCCCCTACCACGACCCCGACACTTACGAGGTCCTACAAAGGGAAGCCGTCCATTTCCAACCCAAAGGCAGAGTACTAATATGCGGAGACCTGAATGCAAGGACAGGCACAGAGATAGACTACCTGCCCCCGGACGACAACCCACATACACACGGCAGTGAGATCCACCACCCAGAACCCACACAGACAAGAAGAAACAGCCAAGACAGAATTGTCAACAAGAGCGGGAGACAACTGCTGAACATGTGCCAAAGCCTAAGACTGTACATAATAAACGGATGTACCACAGGCGATCCCAGAGGACGCTTCACACTAAACTCTCAAGTGGGCAACAGCGTGGTGGACTATGCCATTACAGACGCAGACCTGTCAGACATTGAAGACTTCACAATCGCACCTGACTCCCATCTATCAGACCACAACCAGATCCTACTATACATGAGAACCATGAACAAAACACCCACACATGAGCCCCAACAGTCCGGCCTCTACAACCTACCAAGACATTTCAAATGGGCCAACCACCAGGCCATAGAATATACCAACGCAATCAACCGACCCGAAATCAAGACACTGCTCACAAACTTCCATACAAACACCTATCAGCCAGACCAACAGGGAGTCACCAGAGCTGTGAAGGATCTCAAGTACATCCTACAGACCACAGCAGAACTAGCAGGCCTGAAACCAACCAAACCAATAAGACAAACCAACAAACAGTCCCACAAATGGTTCGACAGCGACTGCAGAGCACTACGCCATACCCTAAGAACAGCCTCCAACCAAAAACACAGGGACCCCAACAACAAGGAGGTGAGGGAAGCCTACAAAAACCTATGCAAGCAATACAAGGGCACCCTCAGAGAGAAGAAACAGAGGTACCTCTCCAACAAAATAGAGCAACTAGAGGACTCCCTCCAGGACAGCTCATTCTGGGAGACCTGGCACCACATGGGCACAAAGCCCAAGAAAAACTCTCTCCACATCCAAAATGGCAATATATGGCTCAACTACTTCAGAGGTCTCTACAAAAACATCCCAGAAGAACTAACTCCAGAACAGCAACAGATAATCACCAACCACAGAGGCAAACAGAGAGCGGTACATTGAAAAATGGAGAAACGAAATAAATAACTCCAAGAAACTCACCGTATACCAATCCCTACAAAGGGACTACACCATGGCCACCTACCTGGAAAGAATACGCCACCCCAAGCACAGACAGACCCTGAGCCGGTACAGACTGAGCACCCACAACCTAGAGATAGAGACGAGGCGATACAGGCAGACGTACAAGCCACGGGAGAACAGACTGTGCCAGCACTGTGACCTGGGGGCCCTAGAAGACAAGACCCACTTCCTGCTACATTGCACCAAATACTCAGCTGTGAGGGCCGTCTACTACCAAAGACTCTCTGCCCACATCCCAGACTTCATATCTGCAGACGAGAAGAGGAAACTCTACATCCTACTGGGAGAAGAAGAGGCCACTGTGGAGATCGCTGCCCAATACGTGTCCAGCTGTCACCAAACAAGAGGAAGATGAGACTCCACGGACTGTTATATTTATCCCAATACACCCGCCCCACCCCACCCCCACCTCCAACCCCACCTCCAACCCCACCCCCCAATATAGCAGTCACCAACGAAGAGGAAGATGAGACTTCATGGACTGTTATATTTACCCCAATACACCCGCCCCACCCCACCTTCAACCCCACCCCCCCATATAGCGGTCACCAACGAAGAGGAAGATGAGACTCCATGGACTGTTATAACCCAAACCACCCCCGCATACCCCCCCCCGCCTACTTTACTAGCTTTGGCAATGCCAAATACCTATTCGGACGTGCCAATAAAGCATTTTTTGATTTGATTTGATTGATATATTAGTACATGGGTATGTCACTGTATATGGAGGGGGCACATGTATATCACTGTATGGCGGTATATGTCTGCCATTATATATATGGGTACATGGGTCTGTCACTGTATATGGAGGGGGCACATGTATATCACTGTATGGGGTATATGTCTGCCATTATATATATGGGTACATGGGTCTGTCACTGTATATGGAGGGGACACATGTATATCACTGTATGGGGTATATGTCTGCCATTATATATATGGGTACATGGGTCTGTCACTGTATATGGAGGGGGCACATGTATATCACTGTATGGGGGTATATGTCTGCCATTATATATATGGGTACATGGGGCTGTCACTGTATATGGAGGGGGCACATGTATATCACTGTATGGGGTATATGTCTACCATTATATATATATGGGTATATGGGTCTGTCACTGTATATAGAGGGGGCACATGTATATCACTGTATGGGGGTATATGTCTGCCATTATATATATGGGTACATGGGTCTGTCACTGTATATGGAAGGGGCACATGTATATCATTGTATGGGGGTATATGTCTGCCATTATATATATGGGTACATGTCTGTGACTGTATATGGAGGCGGCACATGTATATCACTGTATGGGGGTATAGGTCTACCATTATATATATGGGTACATGGGTCTGTCACTGTATATGAAGGGGGCACATGTATAGCACTGTATGGGGGTATATGTCTACCATTATATATATGGGTACATGGGTCTGTAACTGTATATGGAGGGGGCACATGCATATCACTGTATGGGGGTAAATGTCTGCCAATATATATATATATATATATATATATATATATATATATATATATATATGGGTACATGGGTCTGTCACTGTATATTGAGGGGGCACATGTATATCACTGTATGGGGTATATGTCTGCCATTATATATATGGGTACATGGGTCTGTCATTGTATATGGAGGGGGCACATGTATATCACTGTATGGCGGTATATGTCTGCCATTATATATATGGGTACATGGGGCTGTCACTGTATATGGAGGGGGCACATGTATATCACTGTATGGGGGGATATGTCTGCCATTATATATATGGGTACATGGGTCTGTCACTGTATATGGAGGGGGCACATGTATATCACTGTATGGGGGTATATGTCTGCCATTATATATATGGGTACATGGGTCTGTCACTGTATATGGAGGGGGCACATGTATTTCATTGTATGGCGGTATATGTATGCCATTATATATATATATATATATATATATAGGTACATGGGTCTGTCACTGTATATGGAAGGGGCACATGTATATCACTGTATGGGGGTATATGTCTGCCATTATATATATGGGTACATGGGTCTGTCACTGTATATGGAGGAGGTACATGTATATCCCTGTATGGCGGTATATGTCTGCCATTATATATATGGGTACATGGGTCTGTCACTGTATATGGAGGGGGCACATGTATATTCCTGTATGGCGGTATATGTCTGCCATTATATATATGGGTACATGGGTCTTTCACTGTATATCAGCCAGACCAACAGGGAGTCACCAGAGCTGTGAAGGATCTCAAGTACGTCCTACAGACCACAGCAGAACTAGAAGGCCTGAAACCAACCAAACCAATAAGACAAACCAACAAACAGTCCCACAAATGGTTCGACAGCGACTGCAAAGCACTACGCCATACCCTAAGAACAGCCTCCAACCAAAAACACAGGGACCCCAACAACAAGGAGGTGAGGGAAGCCTACAACAATCTATGCAAGCAATACAAAGGCACCCTCAGAGAGAAGAAACAGAGATACCTCTCCCACAAAATCGAGCAACTAGAGGACTCCCTCCAGTCCTGGGAGACCTGGCACCACATGGGCACAAAGCCCAAGAAAAACTCTCTCCACATCCAAAATGGCAATATCTGGCTCAACTACTTCAGAGGTCTCTACAAAAACATCCCAGAAGAAGAACTAACTCCAGAACAGCAACAGATAATCACCAAACTGAGGGACATGGAGAAAGTCATCAAAGACTTCCAGAACCCTCTGGACTCACCAATCACCATAAAAGATATACAGGAAAGAATTGTCCTGCTGAAAGGCAAAAAGGCCAGTGGCCCTGACGGCATCCTACCAGAGATGATCAAATACAGCCCTCCAGCAATACACGCGGCACTGGCAAAGCTATTCACCCTCGTGCTCAATGCTGGACACTTCCCCGAAGACTGGAACAAAGGGCTCATAACCCCCATCTACAAGAATGGGGACCAATATGACCCCAACAACTACAGAGGGATCTGCGTCAGCAGCACGCTGGGGAAACTGTTCAACAGCATCATCAATAACAGAATCCTCACCTTCCTCACACAACACGGGGTCCTCAGCAAGAGCCAAGCAGGGTTCATGCCAAACCACCGCACCACAGACCATATCTACACCCTGCACAGCCTCATCAAGACGCACGTCCACAACACCAGAAGAGGCAAGATATTCGCCTGCTTCGTGGACTTTAAGAAGGCGTTTGATTCAGTATGGCACCCAGGCCTACTTCTAAAACTCCTAGAGAGTGGAATAGGAGGAAGAACGTACGACGTCATCAAGAGCTCCTACACCGGAAACCAGTGCAGTGTGAAGGTGAATGGGAAAAGGACAGCATACTTCCAACAGGCCCGAGGGATCAGACAAGGCTGTAGCCTGAGCCCAACGCTCTTCAACATCTATATCAATGAACTGGCTACAGCCCTGGAGGCCTCACCAACCCCAGGCCTCACCCTGAACAATCGAGAGGTGAAGTTCCTGCTGTATGCCGATGACCTCCTACTCCTGGCCCCCACCGAGAAAGACCTCCAAGAAAGCCTGTCAGTGCTGGAAAAATTCAGCACCACATGGGCCCTACCCATCAACCAGAAGAAGACCAAAATCATGGTATTTCAGAAGAAGGGCCACAATAAAGCCTCCACCACCCCACAATTCACACTGAACGGCTCCACACTGGAGAAAACCAACAGCTACACCTACCTGGGGCTGGAGCTCAGCCAATCAGGAAGCTTCAAAGCAGCAATAGAAACCCTGAAAGCAAAAGCCTGCAGAACCTTCTACGCCATCAGAAGACAACTGTACCACCTCAAACCACCGGTGAGGGTCTGGCTGAAGATATTTGACGCTGTCATCTCCCCGATCCATCTCTATGGCAGCGAGGTTTGGGGCCCAGCCACCTACCCAGACCAGTCAAGGTGGGATTCCAGCCCAACAGAGAACTTCCACCTGGAGTTCTGCAAATACCTGCTCCATGTCCATCGCAACACCACCAACATAGCCTGCAGGGCAGAGCTAGGCAGACTCCCCCTATGGCTCACCATACAGAAGAGGGCGCTAGCTTTCCAGGCACACATCCAGGTGAGCAAGCCTAACTCCTACCACCACCAAGCTTGGCTAAGCCACCTGAGCAAACCAGACATTCAACAACCAAACAGCAGCCAACCACCAAACCAAAAACACCAACAGATGATAACCAAGGCCGAAATAAAGGCGACCACAGAGGCAAACAGAGAGCGGTACATTGAAGAATGGAGAAATGAAATAAATAACTCCAAGAAACTCACCGTGTACCAATCCCTACAAAGGGACTACACCATGGCCACCTACCTGGAGAGAATACGCCACCCCAAGCACAGACAGACCCTGAGCCGGTACAGACTGAGCGCCCACAACCTAGAGATAGAGACGGGGCGATACAGGCAGACGTACAAGCCACGGGAGAAGAGACTGTGCCAACACTGTGACCAGAGGGCCCTAGAAGACGAGACCCACTTCCTGCTACACTGCACCAAATACTCAGCTGTGAGGGCCGTCTACTACCAAAGACTCTATGCCCACATCCCAGACTTCATATCTGCAGACGAGAAGAAGAAACTCTACATCCTACTGGGAGAAGAAGAGGCCACTGTGGAGATCGCTGCCCAATACGTGTCCAGCTGTCACCAAACAAGAGGAAGATGAGACTCCATGGACTGTTATATTTATCCCAAAACACCCCCCCCACCTCCCCATATAGCAGCCACCAACGAAGAGGAAGATGAGACTCCACGGACTGTTATACCCCAAACCAACCGCCCTGCCCCACCCCACCTCCAACCCCCCCCATATAGCAGTCACCAACAAAGCGGAAGATGAGACTCCATGGACTGTTATAACCCAAACCCCCCCCATACCCACCACCCACCCAACCCAACTCCCCCACCCACCCACTTTACTAGCTTTGGCAATGCCAAATACCTATTCGGACGTGCCAATAAAGCATTTTTTGATTTGATTTGTATATGGAGGGGGCACATGTATATCACTGTATGGGGGTAAATGTCTGCCATTATATATATATATATGGGTACATGGGTCTGTCACTGTATATGGAGGGGGCACATGTATATCACTGTATGGGGGTATATGTCTGCCATATATATATGGGTACATGGGTCTGTCACTGTATATGGAGGGGGCACATGTATATCACTGTATGGGGGTATATGTCTGCCATTATATATATGGGTACATGGGTCTGTCACTGTATATGGAGGGGGCACATGTATATCACTGTATAGGGTATATGTCTGCCATTATATATATGGGTACATGGGTCTGTAACTGTATATGGAGGGGGCACATGTATATCACTGTATGGCGGTATATGTTTGCCATTATATGTATGGGTACATGGGTCTGTCACTGTATATGGAGGGGGCACCTGTATATCACTGTATGGGGGTATATGTCTACCAATATATATTTGGGTACATGGGTCTGTCACTGTATATGGAGGGGGCACATGTATATCACTGTATGGGGGTATATGTCTGCCATTATATATATGGGTACATGTCTGTGACTGTATATGGAGGCGGCACATGTATATCACTGTATGGGGGTATAGGTCTACCATTATATATATGGGTACATGGGTCTGTCACTGTATATGAAGGGGGCACATGTATAGCACTGTATGGGGGTATATGTCTACCATTATATATATGGGTACATGGGTCTGTAACTGTATATGGAGGGGGCACATGCATATCACTGTATGGGGGTAAATGTCTGCCAATATATATATATGGGTACATGGGGCTGTCACTGTATATGGAGGGGGCACATGTATATCACTGTATGGGGGTATATGTCTGCCATTATATATATGGGTACATGGGTCTGTCATTGTATATGGAGGGGGCACATGTATATCACTGTATGGCGGTATATGTATGCCATTATATATTTGGGTACATGGGTCTGTCACTGTATATGGAGGGGTCACATGTATATAACTGTATGGGGGGGATATGTCTGCCATTATATATATGGGTACATGGGTCTGTCACTGTATATGGAGGGGGCACATGTATATCACTGTATGGGGGTATATGTCTGCCATTATATATATGGCTACATGGGTCTGTCACTGTATATGGAGGGGGCACATGTATATCACTGTATGGGGTATATGTCTGCCATTATATATATGGGTACATGGGGCTGTCACTGTATATGGAGGAGGCACATGTATATCACTGTATGGCGGTATATGTCTGCCATTATATATATGGGTACATGGGTCTGTCACTGTATATGGAAGGGGCACATGTATATCACTGTATGGGGGCATATGTCTGCCATTATATATATGGGTACATGGGTCTGTCACTGTATATGGAAGGGGCACATGTATATCACTGTATGGGGGTATATGTCTGCCATTATATATATGGGTACATGGGTCTGTCACTGTATATGGAGGGGGCACATGTATATCACTGTATGGGGTATATGTCTGCCATTATATATATGGGTACATGGGTCTGTCACTGTATATGGAGGGGGCACATGTATTTCATTGTATAGCGGTATATGTATGCCATTATATATATATATATATATATATATATATATATATATATATATGGGTACATGGGTCTGTCACTGTATATGGAAGGGGCACATGTATATCACTGTATGGGGGTATATGTCTGCCATTATATATATGGGTACATGGGTCTGTCACTGTATATGGAGGGGGCACATGTATATCACTGTATGGGGGTAAATGTCTGCCATTATATATATATATGGGTACATGGGTCTGTCACTGTATATGGAGGGGGCACATGTATATCACTGTATGGGGGTATATGTCTGCCATTATATATATATGGGTACATGGGTCTGTCACTGTATATGGAGGGGGCACATGTATATCACTGTATGGGGATATATGTCTGCCATTATATATATGGGTACATGGGTCTGTCACTGTATATGGAGGGGGCACATGTATATCACTGTATAGGGTATATGTCTGCCATTATATATATGGGTACATGGGTCTGTCACTGTATATGGAGGGGGCACCTGTATATCACTGTATGGGGGTATATGTCTACCATTATATATATATGGGTACATGGGGCTGTCACTGTATATGGAGGGGGCACATGTATATCACTGTATGGGGGGATATGTCTGCCATTATATATATGGGTACATGGGTCTGTCACTGTATATGGAGGGGGCACATGTATTTCACTGTATAGGGTATATGTCTGCCATTATATATATGGGTACATGGGTCTGTAACTGTATATGGAGGGGGCACATGTATAGCACTGTATGGCGGTATATGTTTGCCATTATATGTATGGGTACATGGGTCTGTCACTGTATATGGAGGGGGCACCTGTATATCACTGTATGGGGGTATATGTCTACCAATATATATTTGGGTACATGGGTCTGTCACTGTATATGGAGGGGGCACATGCATATCACTGTATAGGGTATATGTCTGCCATTATATATATGGGTACATGGGTCTGTAACTGTATATGGAGGGGGCACATGTATATCACTGTATGGGGGTATATCTCTGCCATTATATGTATGGGTACATGGGTCTGTCATTGTATATGGAGGGGGCACATGTATATCACTGTATGGGGGATATGTCTGCCATTATATATTTGGGTACATGGGTCTGTCACTGTACATGGAGGGGGCACATGTATATCACTGTATAGGGTATATGTCTGCCATTATATATATGGGTACATGGGTCTGTAACTGTATATGGAGGGGGCACATGTATATCACTGTATGGCGGTATATGTTTGCCATTATATATATGGGTACATGGGTCTGTCACTGTATATGGAGGGGGCACCTGTATATCACTGTATGGGGGTATATGTCTACCAATATATATTTGGGTACATGGGTCTGTCACTGTATATGGAGGGGGCACATGTATATCACTGTATGGGGGTATATGTCTGCCATTATATATATGGGTACATGGGTCTGTCACTGTATATGGAGGGGGCACATGTATATCACTGTATGGGGGTATATGTCTGCCATTATATATATGGGTACATGGGTCTGTAACTGTATATGGAGGGGGCACATGTATATCACTGTATGGGGGTATATGTTTGCCATTATATGTATGGGTACATGGGTCTGTCACTGTATATGGAGGGGGACATGTATATCACTGTATGGGGGTATATGTCTACCAATATATATTTGGGTACATGGGTCTGTCACTGTATATGGAGGGGGCACATGTATATCACTGTATGGGGGTATATCTCTGCCATTATATGTATGGGTACATGGGTCTGTCACTGTATATGGAAGGGGCACATGTATATCACTGTATGGGGGTATATGTCTGCCATTATATATATGGGTACATGTCTGTGACTGTATATGGAGGCGGCACATGTATATCACTGTATGGGGGTATAGGTCTACCATTATATATATGGGTACATGGGTCTGTCACTGTATATGAAGGGGGCACATGTATAGCACTGTATGGGGGTATATGTCTACCATTATATATATGGGTACATGGGTCTGTAACTGTATATGGAGGGGGCACATGCATATCACTGTATGGGGGTAAATGTCTGCCAATATATATATATGGGTACATGGGGCTGTCACTGTATATGGAGGGGGCACATGTATATCACTGTATGGGGGTATATGTCTGCCATTATATATATGGGTACATGGGTCTGTCATTGTATATGGAGGGGGCACATGTATATCACTTTATGGCGGTATATGTATGCCATTATATATATGGGTACATGGGTCTGTCACTGTATATGGAGGGGGCACATGTATATCACTGTATGGGGGTATATGTCTGCCATTATATATATGGCTACATGGGTCTGTCACTGTATATGGAGGGGGCACATGTATATCACTGTATGGGGTATATGTCTGCCATTATATATATGGGTACATGGGTCTGTCACTGTATATGGAGGAGGCACATGTATATCACTGTATGGCGGTATATGTCTGCCATTATATATATGGGTACATGGGACTGTCACTGTATATGGAGGGGGCACATGTATATCACTGTATGGGGGTATATGTCTGCCATTATATATATGGGTACATGGGTCTGTCACTGTATATGGAGGGGGCACATGTATATCACTGTATGGGGTATATGTCTGCCATTATATATATGGGTACATGGGTCTGTCACTGTATATGGAGGGGGCACATGTATTTCATTGTATGGCGGTATATGTATGCCATTATATATATATATATATATATATATATATATATATGGGTACATGGGTCTGTCACTGTATATGGAAGGGGCACATGTATATCACTGTATGGGGGTATATGTCTGCCATTATATATATGGGTACATGGGTCTGTCACTGTATATGGAGGGGGCACATGTATATCACTGTATGGGGGTAAATGTCTGCCATTATATATATATATATATGGGTACATGGGTCTGTCACTGTATATGGAGGGGGCACATGTATATCACTGTATGGGGGTATATGTCTGCCATTATATATATATATGGGTACATGGGTCTGTCACTGTATATGGAGGGGGCACATGTATATCACTGTATGGGGGTATATGTCTGCCATTATATATATATGGGTACATGGGTCTGTCACTGTATATGGAGGGGGCACCTGTATATCACTGTATGGGGGTATATGTCTACCATTATATATATATGGGTACATGGGGCTGTCACTGTATATGGAGGGGGCACATGTATATCACTGTATGGGGGGATATGTCTGCCATTATATATATGGGTACATGGGTCTGTCACTGTATATGGAGGGGGCACATGTATATCACTGTATAGGGTATATGTCTGCCATTATATATATGGGTACATGGGTCTGTCACTGTATATGGAGGGGGCACATGTATATCACTGTATGGCGGTATATGTTTGCCATTATATGTATGGGTACATGGGTCTGTCACTGTATATGGAGGGGGCACCTGTATATCACTGTATGGGGGTATATGTCTACCAATATATATTTGGGTACATGGGTCTGTCACTGTATATGGAGGGGGCACATGCATATCACTGTATAGGGTATATGTCTGCCATTATATATATGGGTACATGGGTCTGTAACTGTATATGGAGGGGCACATGTATATCACTGTATGGGGGTATATCTCTGCCATTATATGTATGGGTACATGGGTCTGTCATTGTATATGGAGGGGGCACATGTATATCACTGTATGGGGGTATATGTCTGCCATTATATATTTGGGTACATGGGTCTGTCACTGTATATGGAGGGGGCACATGTATATCACTGTATGGCGGTATATGTTTGCCATTATATATATGGGTACATGGGTCTGTCACTGTATATGGAGGGGGCACCTGTATATCACTGTATGGGGGTATATGTCTACCAATATATATTTGGGTACATGGGTCTGTCACTGTATATGGAGGGGGCACATGTATATCACTGTATGGGGGTATATGTCTGCCATTATATATATGGGTACATGGGTCTGTCACTGTATATGGAGGGGGCACATGTATATCACTGTATAGGGTATATGTCTGCCATTATATATATGGGTACATGGGTCTGTCACTGTATATGGAGGGGGCACATGTATATCACTGTATAGGGTATATGTCTGCCATTATATATATGGGTACATGGGACTGTCACTGTATATGGAGGGGGCACATGAATATCACTGTATGGCGGTATATGTCTGCCATTATATATATATGGGTACATGGGTCTGTCACTGTATATGGAGGGGGCACATGTATATCACTGTATGGGGGGATATGTCTGCCATTATATATATTTGGATACATGGGTCTGTCACTGTATATGGAGGGGGCACATGTATATCACTGTATGGGGGTATATGTCTGCCATTATATATATATGGGTACATGGGTCTGTCACTGTATATGGAGGGGGCACATGTATATCACTGTATGGGGGATATGTCTGCCATTATATATATGGGTACATGGGTCTGTCACTGTATATGGAGGGGGCACATGTATATCACTGTATGGGGGATATGTCTGCCATTATATATATATATGGAGGGGGCACATGTATATCACTGTATGGGGGATATGTCTGCCATTATGTATATGGGTACATGGGGCTGTCACTGTATATGGAGGGGGCACATGTATATCACTGTATGGGGGTATATGTCTGCCATTATATATATGGGTACATGGGTCTGTCACTGTATATGGAGGGGGCACATGTATATCACTGTATGGGGGTAAATGTCTGCCATTATATATATATATGGGTACATGGGTCTGTCACTGTATATGGAGGGGGCACATGTATATCACTGTATGGGGGTATATGTCTGCCATTATATATATATGGGTACATGGGTCTGTCACTGTATATGGAGGGGGCACATGTATATCACTGTATGGGGGTATATGTCTGCCATTATATATATATGGGTACATGGGTCTGTCACTGTATATGGAGGGGGCACCTGTATATCACTGTATGGGGGTATATGTCTACCATTATATATATATGGGTACATGGGGCTGTCACTGTATATGGAGGGGGCACATGTATATCACTGTATGGGGGGATATGTCTGCCATTATATATATGGGTACATGGGTCTGTCACTGTATATGGAGGGGGCACATGTATATCACTGTATAGGGTATATGTCTGCCATTATATATATGGGTACATGGGTCTGTCACTATATGGAGGGGGCACATGTATATCACTGTATGGCGGTATATGTTTGCCATTATATGTATGGGTACATGGGTCTGTCACTGTATATGGAGGGGGCACCTGTATATCACTGTATGGGGGTATATGTCTACCAATATATATTTGGGTACATGGGTCTGTCACTGTATATGGAGGGGGCACATGCATATCACTGTATAGGGTATATGTCTGCCATTATATATATGGGTACATGGGTCTGTAACTGTATATGGAGGGGCACATGTATATCACTGTATGGGGGTATATCTCTGCCATTATATGTATGGGTACATGGGTCTGTCATTGTATATGGAGGGGGCACATGTATATCACTGTATGGGGGATATGTCTGCCATTATATATTTGGGTACATGGGTCTGTCACTGTATATGGAGGGGGCACATGTATATCACTGTATGGCGGTATATGTTTGCCATTATATATATGGGTACATGGGTCTGTCACTGTATATGGAGGGGGCACCTGTATATCACTGTATGGGGGTATATGTCTGCCATTATATATATGGGTACATGGGTCTGTCACTGTATATGGAGGGGGCACATGTATATCACTGTATAGGGTATATGTCTGCCATTATATATATGGGTACATGGGTCTGTCACTGTATATGGAGGGGGCACATGTATATCACTGTATAGGGTATATGTCTGCCATTATATATATGGGTACATGGGACTGTCACTGTATATGGAGGGGGCACATGAATATCACTGTATGGCGGTATATGTCTGCCATTATATATATATGGGTACATGGGTCTGTCACTGTATATGGAGGGGGCACATGTATATCACTGTATGGGGGGATATGTCTGCCATTATATATATTTGGATACATGGGTCTGTCACTGTATATGGAGGGGGCACATGTATATCACTGTATGGCGGTATATGTCTGCCATTATATATATATGGGTACATGGGTCTGTCACTGTATATGGAGGAGGCACATGTATATCACTGTATGGCGGTATATGTCTGCCATTATATATATATGGGTACATGGGTCTGTCACTGTATATGGAGGGGGCACATGTATATCACTGTATGGGGGTATATGTCTACCATTATATATATGGGTACATGGGTCTTTTACTGTATATGGAGGGGGCACATGTATATCACTGTATGGGGGTATATGTCTGCCATTATATATATATGGGTACATGGGTCTGTCACTGTATATGGAGGGGGCACATGTATATCACTGTATGGCGGTATATGTCTGCCATTATATATATATGGGTACATGGGTCTGTCACTGTATATGGAGGGGGCACATGTATATCACTGTATGGGGGGATATGTCTGCCATTATATATATCTTGTTTTTTTTTATGGTAGAGTTGGAAGGGACCTCAAGGGCCATCGGGTCCAACCCCCTGCGAGTGCAGGTTTTCCTAAATCATCCCAGCTATATGTTTATCCAGATTCCGCTTGAAGATTTCCATTGATGGAGCGCCCACCACCTCCCGTGGCAGCCTATTCCACTCTCTCACTACCCTCACTGTCAGAAAGTTTTTCCTAATGTCTAATCTGTATCTCTTTTCCTTTAGTTTCATCCCATTGCTTCTTGTACTTCCTTGTGCTAATGAGAATAGGGTAGATCCAGTGTCGGACTGGGGTGTCTAGGGCCCACCAGTGGAATTATTTCTAGGGGCCCACCATCAGGATCCCTGCAAACCAGCGATACCAAGACAGGGCGGTTGAAGGTAATAACATATCAGGAGCCATGCTGCTCACCCGCCATACAATGTGCAATACTGTACTACCTAAACCTATTGCTACATACTGTATGGAAAGTGAACAGCGTGGCTCCTAGAAATGTTACCATTACTTATAGCCGCGCTGTCCTGGAACAGCTGATCTGCAGAGGTCCTGGCTGTTGTGTCATCACAGATGTAATATTGATAGTCTATCCCAGGGGTAAGGAACGTACGGCTCTCCAGCTGTTGCAAAACTACAACTCCCAGCATGCATATTGGCTCTGCTGTTCTGGGAACTCCCAGGATTGGTACCAGAAGTGGCTCCATACAGCTGATCGGTCTGAGGGCTGGGTGTGGGCCCCCTACAGATCAGGCATTTATAGCCTATTCTGACGATAAACCATAGAAAATTATGCCTGGACAACCCCTTTAATTTTCCCCCCAAATGACCCACACTTTAAAGAGGTTTTCCAGCATAATTTATTTTTTTTGGTTTATAATTAGTTCTGGGAGGAGAAAAACAAAGTACACATAAAAAAAACCCCAATCATCTGTTCCCAGTGCTCCGGTCCTGCAATTCTGCTGCTAGTTACATGCCGGACTGGACCACACTGGGAGACACTGGGACAGGCAGACTTCCCCCTGCACACTCCGATCGGAAGTGTGCTTAAAAAAATAGAAAGTGTTTTTAAGGGCTCGTTCACATCTGCGCCCGGGGTCGCCGCCCTGCAGGCATTTTTCAAACCCATTCAAATGAAGTGTGTGTCCGTAAGCTCCTGTGAGCGTTTTGTGCTCACCACGGCGAAACGTTTTTTTTTTAACCAGACACAGAGTCGGACATGCAGGACTTTGTGTCTGGTTTAAAAAAAAAACGGTTTTGCCGCAGAGAACATAAAACACTCACCGGCGCTCACCGCCAGACTCGAACCGATAGGTTTCCGTCTTCTACATGCAGAAGATGGAAACCTCAGAATGGAGACCAGACGCTGGTGTGAACCTAGTGTTAGCTGTGTTTTGCTCAGTAGGGCCTAATCCTTAGTGGCCCCTGCACACAGTATTATCCCCCAGAGCGGCCCCTGCACACAGTATTATGCTCCATAGTGGCCCCTGCACACAGTATTATCCCCCAGAGCGGCCCCTGCACACAGTATTATCCCCCATAGTGGCCCCTGCACACAGTATTATGCTCCATAGTGGCCCCTGCACACAGTATTATCCCCCATAGTGGCCCCTGCACACAGTATTATCCCCCAGAGTGGCCCCTGCACACAGTATTATGCTCCATAGTGGCCCCTGCACACAGTATTATGTCCCATAGTGACCCCTGCACACAGTATTATCCCCCATAGTGGCCCCTGCACACAGTATTGTCCCCCAGAGTGGCCCCTGCACACAGTATTATCCCCCAGAGCAGCCCCTGCACACAGTATTACACCCCAGAGCGGCCCCTGCACACAGTATTACACCCCAGAGCGGCCCCTGCACACAGTATTACACCCCAGAGCGGCCCCTGCACACAGTATTATGCCCCATAGTGGCCCCTGCACACAGTATTATGTCCCTCAGTGGCCTCTGTACACAGTATTATGCGCCATAGTAGCCCCTGCACACAGTATTATGTCCCTCAGTGGCCTCTGTACACAGTATTATGCGCCATAGTAGCCCCTGCACACAGTATTATGTCCCATAGTGGCCCCTGCACACAGTATTATGTCCCATAGTGGCCCCTGCACGCAGTATTATGCCCCATAGTGGCCCCTGCACGCAGTATTATGCCCCATAGTGGCCCCTGCACACAGTATTATACCCCACAGTGGCCCCTGCACACAGTATTATGTCCCATAGTGGCCCCTGCACACAGTATTATACCCATAGTGGCCCCTGCACACAGTATTATGTCCCATAGTGGCCCCTGCACACAGTATTATGTCCCATAGTGGCCCCTGCACACAGTATTATGTCCCATAGTGACCCCTGCACACAGTATTATGTCCCATAGTGGCCCCTGCACACAGTATTATGTCCCATAGTGGCCCCTGCACACAGTATTATCCCCCATAGTGGCCCCTGCACACAGTATTATGTCCCATAGTGGCCCCTGCACACAGTATTATGTCCCATAGTGACCCCTGCACACAGTATTATCCCCCATAGTGGCCTCTGCACACAGTATTATACCCCATAGTGGCCCCTGCACACAGTATTATCCCCCATATTGGCCCCTGCACACAGTATTATACCCCATAGTGTCCCCTGCACACAGTATTATGTCCCATAGTGTCCCCTGCACGCAGTATTATGCCCCATAGTGACCCCTACACACAGTATTATGTCCCATAGTGACCCCTGCACACAGTATTATCCCCCATAGTGGCCTCTGCACACAGTATTATACCCCATAGTGGCCCCTGCACACAGTATTATACCCCATAGTGGCCCCTGCACACAGTATCATGTCCCATAGTGGCCCCTGCACACAGTATTATCTCCATTAGTGTCCCCTGCATACAGTATTATGTCCCATAGTGGCCCCTGCACACAGTATTATGTCCCATAGTGGCCCCTGCATACAGTATTATGTCCCATAGTGGCCCCTGCACACAGTATTATGTCCCATAGTGGCCCCTGAACACAGTATTATGTCCCATAGTGGCCCCTGCACACAGTATTATGTCCCATAGTGGCCCCTGCACACTGTATTATTCCCTACAGTGGACTTCCCGAAAAGGGAAGATGTGAACCAGGCCTAATACATATAACATACATTTACACACACACACACACACACACACCTATCTACAAATATACAGGATTCACACAGTATATCAGCACTTTACACAAATATACACACATTAAATATACATATTTTACTCAAAAAATTTACTTACATTTGGCTGTGTCCTGTCTGTCCTGTCTGGCTGTGGTGAAAGCTCTTCATTTACAGCAGCCGGCAGACGTCCCCCTGCACACTCCGATCTGTGTGGGGGAGGGGCAGCACAGCTCCTGCTAGTGACGGCAGTGTACAGTGCAGGGAGCAGAGACGCACACTCGCACTGATTGCTACAGGGGCCCATTTTGGCACGGTCAGGATCCCGATCGGGCCCCTGAAGATCCCGATCGGGCCCCTGACAAGTGTATTTAGCTAAAACTAATAGTCAGGCTCGGGGGCCCACCGGGGGATTCCCCGGTGCTCCGGCGGGCCAGTCCGTCCCTGGGTAGATCCCTCTGCACTGTGACTACCTTTCAGATATTTGTAGACTGCTATTAAATCTCCCCTCAGCCTTCTCTTCTGCAAACTAAACAATCCCAGTTCTTTTAGCCGCTCCTCATAGGACATGGTTTGCAGACCTTCCACCATTTTGGTTGCTCTTCTCTGGACTTGCTCCAATATATCGATGTCTTTCTTGAATTGAGGCGCCCAGAACTGTACACAGTATTCCAGGTGTGGTCTGACCAGGGAAGAGTACAGCGGAATAATGACCTCTCTTGATCTAGATTCAATGCTTGTCTTAATACATCCCAGAATTTTATTAGCCTTTTTTTGCAGCAGCACCGCACTGTTGGCTCATGTTGAATTTGTGATCTACTATTATGCCCAAGTCCTTTTCCCCTATGCTATCACTTAGTTCTATTCCTCCCATACTATATATGTTTTTTACATTTCTGTTACCCAGATGTAGAACTTTGCATTTGTCCCTGTTAAATACCATTTTGTTCGCCTCAGCCCATTGTTCCAGTGTGTCTAAGTCCTTTTGAATACACTCTCTCTCCTCTCTAGTGTTGGCTATTCCTCCTATCTTCGTATCATCTGCAAATTTTATGAGTTTCTCAATAATTCCATCGTCCAGATCATTTATAAAGATATTAAAAAGTACTGGGCCCAGAACAGAGCCCTGCGGCACCCCGCTTTTGACTTTCTTCCAGTTCGATGTGTAGCCATTTAGTATTACTCGTTGTGCCCGATCATTAAGCCAGTTGTGAATTCACCTAACTGATTTTTTGTCAAAGCCACACTTAATCATTTTTTCAATAAGAAGGTTATGTGATACTTTATCAAATGCCTTACTGAAGTCAAGATATACTATGTCCACGGCATTCCCTTGGTCCAACCATTCAGTGATTTTGTTGTAGAAGGAAATCAGGTTAGTCTGACAAGATTTATTGGTCATAAAGCCGTGCTGGCTCTGGTTAATTAATGCCTTCCCATCCAGGTACCGAAGTAAATGTTCCTTGACAATTTGCTCAAAGATTTTTCCTGCTATCGAGGTCAGACTTACCGGCCTGTAATTTCCTGGATAGTCCCTTTTCCCCTTTTTGTAGATGGGGACAACATTTGCCCTTTTCCAATCTAAAGGGACCACTCCTGTTTCCCATGACTTACCGAAGATTATAGCAAGGGGTTCTGTTATTTCCTCTGCTATCTCTTTCAGGACTCTAGGGTGTAAATCATCTGGTCCTGGGGACTTGGTTTCCTGTAACTTGGCTAAGTGCTCTCTTACCAGACCTTCGCTTATAGTCAGCTTGGAGTCCTCCTTCCCCTCATCTCCATCACCATTAATGTTGATATTTCCATTAGTTTCTTGGGAGAAGACGGATACAAAATATGAATTTAGTAGCTCCACCTGCTGTTCCACCATGTTAACTGTTTCTCCTTTGTCATTCTTCAGGACTCCAATGGTCTCCTTCACTTTTCTTTTGCTTTTAACATATCCCCAAAATCCTTTTACCTTACTCTTTGCCTCTTTTGCAAGCTTCAATTCGTGTTCAGCCTTAGCTCCTTTGATGCTTGTCTTGCAGAGTCTGCAGACTGCTGTGTACTCTTCCTTAGGTATAGTTCCCATCTTCCACTTTTTGTATGTTTCCTTTTTCCTTTTTAGCAGGTTATGTAATTTTTTGGTCATCCGTCCTGATATTTTTAGGTGCTTCCCATTTTTCTTCCTTCTAGGTATTGTTAGTTCCTGTGCTTTAATGATTTCCCTACAGAAGATTTCCCACCCTTCATGTGCATTTTTGTGCTTAAGAATTTTGCACCATGGAATTCTGCTAACCCTTGCCTTCAGGCTCTTGAAGTCTGCCCTGCTAAAGTCGAGCCTTGAAGTCTGTGTCTTCTCAGGTCTTCTTCTTCTTGCAACCCCAAACTCAAGTATAGCATGATCGCTGAATCCCAGTGTCCCTGCTACCCGTAGTCCCTTAACCATGTGCTCTTTGTTGGTTAGGACTAGGTCCAAAATGGATGTTCCTCTCGTGTTTTCTTCTACTAGCTGGGCAATGAAGTTGTCTGCTAGAGAGGATAAAAATTTGATGGAGCCTTTACTCTTGGCTGTGTGGGTTTCCCAATGAATGTCAGGGTAATTGAAGTCTCCCATGATCACTATTTCATGTTTCTTTGAGAGCGTGGTCATTTGCTGTGAAAAAATCTCATCCATGTCTTCTGTCTGTCCTGGTGGTCTGTAATAAACGCCTAGTATGATGTCCTTATCATTGTTTTTCCCTTGAATTACTACCCAAATAATTTCCAGTAGATTATCATTCTGTAAAACTGTCATTTCTGTGGAGATGTGTTCTTTTTTAACATACAATGCAACTCCACCCCCTCTTTTATTAGTTCTATTCTTTTTGAATAAGTTGTATCCTTCCATCTGTATGTTCCAATCATGCATGTCGTTCCACCAGGTTTCTGTGATGCCGATGACGTCATAGTTTTCCTTGTGTATCATCAGCTCTAGTTCTCCTTGTTTGTTTCCCATGCTTTGTGCGTTTGTGTAAAAACATTTCAGATTGTGCTCTGTTGTATCCTTTTTCGTAATTTCCTTCTGAGTATCCTGTCTTGGGTCCTCTTTACCACATCTAGTAACCTTGTTAAGTATGTCTTTTATGTTTCACTCCGCTGTCAGTACAGTCCATTGCTCTTATCTATCAGAGCAACAGACTTGAGTGGCCATAGAAGGGCTGATGTATAAACAGTATAAGACACAAGATGGCCGCTTTCCTTCCTCATGTTTGATACTTTGTTTTTCCTGTAGGACTTTTTCTTCCAATACAAAAGTAAAAACTACTGTCATGCTTTTTACCTTACAGTGAATGGGAGCGGGGGCCGATGGCTGGCGGGGACCCTTGTACGGCCGTCACTACGGGAGCGGGGGCCCTTGTAGGGCCGTCACTATGGGAGCGGGGGCCGATGGCTGGTGGGGACCCTTGTACGGCCGTCACTATGGGAGCGGGGGCCGATGGCTGGCGGGGACTCCTGTAGTTCCCAAAGCCTTGTTGGATCACATGATCGCCGGGTCAGAGGGGAGCTGCATCATGGCGGATGCCATAGCTGTGTACACAGTGATGGTAATAAACCAGCTGTAGTAACGGCAGCCGCCTAACATTGGAAAGATAGATCGCAACGTCCTAGCAGCGTTAAATGGCTGAAGGGGTTCAAGAGCGAAAAGGAGTACGGGAGAGTAAGTCTTTGTAGTGCACTTGTGTGAACAGTGTTCCATTTACTTTACTGTTAGGGCTAGTTCACACGGGGGCAAGGAGGCGGATTTTGACAGTGGATTTCGCCTCAAAATCCACCTCCATACAATCATGGTCTATGGAAATCACTAGCGTTCTTTTTGGAGATCACTAGCGGGGGCATATTGGGGGCATAGCTATAGAGGGTGCAGAGGTAGCCGTTGTTACCGGGTCCTGGGCCTTGTGGGGGTCCCAAAGGTCCCGCTGTCACATAGTGTACCATTATTCTAAATGACACAAGGTTAGAAGGGCCTGTTAGAGATTTTACAATGGGGCCCAGAAGCTTTAAGTTACGCTTTCAATAGAAGCAAAATTATCCTATGTCCACATTTATGTCAGAATTTCCATGGGATGGATCTGGCAAAGCGTCAAACACGATATGGACAGACTTATTAGGACACCTCTCTTGACCATTCAGAAGAGCATTTGTGAGGTCAGACATTGATGTTGGGTGAGAGGGCTGAGTGTTAGTATATCCCAAAGGTGTTTGATCGGTTTGAGGTCAGGGTTCTGTGGCAAGTCAGGTCACCCGACCATACCTATATAGTCCTTGCTTTGTGCACTGGGTCACGGTTATGCTGGAACAGAAAGGGGTCTTCTCCAAACTGTTCCCACAAAGATAGGACCATACAATGGTCACAATTAGAGATGAGCGAACACCGTTCGATCGAGTACATATTCGATCGAATATCAGGCCGTTCGAGGTGTTCAATTCCAATTGAACACCACGATGCAAACGCCATAAAAATTTGTATCCCCCTCCCACCTTCCCTGGCACTTTTTTTTGCACCAATAACTGTGCAGGGGAGATGGGACAGGAACTACGACAACGGAGGCATTGAAAAAAAATCGGAAAACAGAATTGGCGGCCGGAATCAGGTGACCTCCAATTTAGACGAATAGCGGGTTTAACATTCGTTTAATTTGGGACTGTGAACTATGTGACTGTGAGACAGGGACAGATCTACAGGCAGGGTTAGCTAGAGATTACCTTTATTTAGGGGGAATGTTACTCACCCAGCTCTTTGGGGCTCCATCTCGTTGGGATCCCTGTCAGCTTGCGATATGCTGGAGCTGTCTTTTTCCCATAGGAATGCATTGACCAGTGTTGATTGGCTGAATGCTGTCCTCTGTATGGCATTCGGCCAATCAACGCTGGTCAATGCATTCCTATGGTGAGATGAAGCAGCGCTAGCTGTGCGCTCAGCTCGGCTACTTCAGACACCGGAGAGGAAGCAGAGCTCAGCTCTGCTACACCTAACAATCCCTCCAACTACTCCTCCTGTCACACACACAGCTCTGCTCTACTGCCAACCATCCCTCCAGCTACTCCTCCTGTCACACACACAGCTCTGCACTACTGCCAACCATCCCTCCAGCTACTCCTCCTGTCACACACACAGCTCTGCACTACTGCCAACCATCCCTCCAGCTACTCCTCCTGTCACACACACACAGCTCTGCACTACTGCCAACCATCCCTCCAGCTACTCCTCCTGTCACACACACAGCTCTGCACTACTGCCAACCATCCCTCCAGCTACTCCTCCTGTCACACACACAGCTCTGCTCTACTGCCAACCATCCCTCCAGCTACTCCTCCTGTCACACACACAGCTCTGCACTACTGCCAACCATCCCTCCAGCTACTCCTCCTGTCACACACAAACAGATCTGCACTACTGCCAACCATCCCTCCAGCTACTCCTCCTGTCACACACACAGCTCTGCACTACTGCCAACCATCCCTCCAGCTACTCCTCCTGTCACACACAAACAGCTCTGCACTACTGCCAACCATCCCTCCAGCTACTCCTCCTGTCACACACACAGCTCTGCACTACTGCCAACCATCCCTCCAGCTACTCCTCCTGTCACACACAAACAGATCTGCACTACTGCCAACCATCCCTCCAGCTACTCCTCCTGTCACACACACAGCTCTGCACTACTGCCAACCATCCCTCCAGCTACTCCTCCTGTCACACACACAGCTCTGCACTACTGCCAACCATCCCTCCAGCTACTCCTCCTGTCACACACAAACAGATCTGCACTACTGCCAACCATCCCTCCAGCTACTCCTCCTGTCACACACAAACAGATCTGCACTACTGCCAACCATCCCTCCAGCTACTCCTCCTGTCACACACACAGCTCTGCACTATACCCAACCACACTAAGGTGCATTAAACTCCTTAGCACTAGTAACCATCACTATCAAGAATTTGCTGTAGGGATGGGGTAGGGGGTCCCGGACAAATGATTGCAGCGGGGCCCACAAGACTTTAGTTATGCCATTTTCCAAGGTGACCACTATCTTTGCACCCCTCATGGCTCACCCTTGCCTGCAGTACTTGGCTAAAGGTTCCTTGAAAAACATGAGTTTCCATCTTTGTCATCTTTCTTTGTCTCCTGGTGAAACTTCCAGCCATCACAATATATCCATCTTGCTTCTCTTTACAATACACCCCCTTTTTTGGTAAGGTCAGTTATCCTCAAAGACATATTAATGAAGCCTAGAGGTAATAGGTTTACTGTATGTCAAAATGTTTAAACTAGTTGTCAGCTGAGACCACCCACCCTATATCCAGGCTGTAGAGATTAGTCCTTCTCCACTATAACAGTGTGGGATTCGTATAATTTGCCGTATTACTATCTTCTTGAAGCCCCCATATCTGACATCAACATTAATGGGGGAATTCACATTGTGTTTATACCATGCACTTAGTGGATCCATTTAAGCTATGTTCTGATCTGTGTTGGAGGGTCCGTCCAGAGTCCACCTAAAATCACAGATGAAAAAGTCTTGCATGCAGGTCTATTTGACCTAAAACGCAATGGATAACTAATAGACCCCATGGGGTCCCTTGGGATAAGTTGTTAACCATCACGTTTTAGCAATGATGAAAATTGACCCAAGGGTCATGAAGGTGCCCATTTTGGTCTGTGTCTTGGGGCTCCCTCTCTTTTATGCCACTGTTCATAGTGTCCAACTATCTCAAATATTTGCCAGGACTGTCCCAAATTTCCAGAAAGAATTCCAACACATTCAACTATGTTCCAGGCCATAAGAAAGATATGGCTTACCAAAACACCCAAAAATGGATGGTCTTACCAGATTTGGGGTATAGTTTTGGCTTCCCACCCTACACCGCCACTGTGACCCCTGGAGTGAAGTGTACCCTTACTGGTTTCCTACTGTTTTGCTACCAATTTCAGCCACGCCATGACTAGTAGGCCAGTTTTCTGCAGCCCGGCACCACTTCTGATCTGTTGTGTCTTAGAAGAAGAGGATGATTAATTTCGTAAATGAGAGAAACAAAGTGACCAGATTATCCCCATTTTAATTCATTCAGGAGCGTACAATGTAATTGGGAGGCTTTTCCTTCCCTGAGTCACTGGTGTGACAGGTAATTTATCCACATACAGAATAGATTTCCTCGCTGACTCATTACTCATTTTCCTGGCAAACCTTTAGTTGTGTCACTGCTAATATTAAAAGCCATTCACAAATTATTTCACTCGCAGTGATCTTCGTTCATCACATAGCCTACACTTACAACATTTATAGAGTTTCTAAGAAAGACGCACACCTTCCATTATCTGCTACACAAGTGCACGGCGGACCTGAGCCGCAGCCCTTTGTAGTTCTGACCAGGAGTTATTGTCGAGTGCTTGAGTGCACAACTAAATGTACCAACACGAAAGACGACGTAAAATTCGCCATTTTACACCATTAGGGGTTGGCCTTGAGGTCGGACAATACTATTAAATATAATAGCAGTAAAGATACAGGTAGGAGCTCAGTGTTTCTGCAGGTACAGAAGATTTGCTGTGCTAGTTTCGATATAGTCATGTGTAGAGTTTAAAGGGGATGATGGTGTGATGGTTCAGGCAACAGATGTCTTACGTGTATGGCAGACTTAAAGCGGACCTTTCACCACCTCCAGAAATTCAAGCTCTAAGCATCTGTTAATAGGCCCCGCTCCAGTGATTCCAGCACAGTTGTAATTTTCTTTCTAGTCCCCACCATTCCTGAGTAACAAGTGCAGTTAGTTTGGCTGCCTTATGTGCTATTTAAGCTCTGTAATATCAGGGGGGCGGTGTCAGGCAGGGGGCGTGATTCATAGCTCCAATCAGAGGCAGCCAGTGTCAGTGCTCAGGATCACACCCCTTGACTGCTCCTGCCTGACACTGCCCCCTGACTGTACAGAGTCTAAATAGCATATCAGCCACCAAAACTAACAGCACTGATAGCTCAGGAATGGTGGGGGCTAGAGAAAAACTGTGCCAGAATCAGTGGAGCAACAGCTATTACATGATGTAAAGAATTGGACTCATTGGAGGTGGTGAAAGGTCCTCTTTAAAGCATAATAAACCTTCTACCAGCTTCTGACTTTGATAGCATTTGTAGCAAAAAAGTCAATGGTACCGCACACTCTAAAATTATATGTGGTGTTAGCGAAAAAAGGTCCTTCGACCCAAATATACTAGTGAAAATAGATTTTGCTGCACACACTGTTTTGTGATCAAAGGAATATAGAGATTTATTCTACAATATAGTTAACGCCTTTTGACACAATGCAAAATATTGGCATAGAAAGACAGGTTAGATCAATTGGATATGACGTTTCGGTCCTTAGACCTTCATCAGACGCGATCTAGTGTGGTAGCAGGATCAGTATAAGTGTCAAGGCATGAGGTTGACACTTATACTGATCCTGCTACCACACTAGATCGCGTCTGATGAAGGTCTAAGGACCGAAACGTCATATCCAATTGATCTAGCCTGTCTTTCTATGCCAATATTTTGCATTGTGTCAAAAGGCGTTAACTATATTGTAGAATAAATCTCTATATTCCTTTGATCACAAAACAGTGTGTGCAGCAAAATCTATTTTCACTTTGATAGCATTTGTGACATTAAGAAATATTGTCATATACTTTATTTACAGATTTTGGTTCTTTTCTGAGAAATTCTGCGTGGAAATCATATGAAGTACAATGGTCTGTATTTTCCCTTTTCGGATAGAATCTCACTTTTTGCCAAACTGTACCTGAACAATCCCCAGTGCTGTAAGTACATTGTAAAGGTTCATTAGAATTCGGCTCACCTATAGAAGTCAGAGGAAATTTATTCCACTGTAACAATTTTAGGCTTGATTTTTTTTTGTTTTTTTTTTCTTGTTTATTAATTTCTTATTTTCCATAAATTGAGATTGACATTTGCTGAGATAATCTGTTTCTGAGTCATCTAAATCCATCCAATACATTGTTTACCAATATAATGAAACCCAGAAAGTGCTGCGGTGTAGAAAATAAGCTGCATGAATATTCAGTAGACCGTCATTGGAGTAGTATACAAGCGATGTGGAAGCCGATGGTCTGAGTGTCTGCCAATAGTGTCACTGGGAATTATCCCCTACTGGAACTATATGATACATATGCATATAGCGCCTGATACACGGGGGTTGTAGCTTAGGTGAGGTTGGGGGCCACATTGAGTACTTACTGTAAAGTTACTGTATTGCTATGTAAAGATATAGCTGATCTGAGGAGGTTATGTTGTGGTGTCAGCACTATAACCACATTTCTTATGTCACCTCTGTGCAGACGCCTACTCAGTATCATTCGGTGTCCATATCTGGTTTGTTTGCACCAAAAACTCCTAAACCAGCAGGAGATTGTTAAACATTACATGTAGGCAGGAGGTCACATGCTAGATAACCGTGCAAATCTAATAGGGTGACACTTACACAATATGGAAACCTCTACAGATTGAGTCGTAGTTCATTGGAAATATAATAAAGCCAAAAACCTTGATGCATTGTGGGTAAGGCTAGTCTAAGCCCTCGTTCACATCAGTGTTTGGATTCTGTCTGGGGAGTCCACATGGGGACCCCCCGAACGGAATACAAACGCAAGGGCTCGTGCAGTAAAAGCACACGGACCCCATAGACTATAATGGGGTCCGTGTGTTTGCCGTGCACTGCCCACACGAATCGTGCGGACAGGAAAGTAGATGGTGAACTACTTTCCTGTCTGCATGTTCCCTGCGGAGATCTGGCGGTAAGCACATGGACCCCATTATAGTCTGTGGGGTCCGTGTACTTTTACTGCACCAGCGCTTGCACTTGCGTTTGGTATTCCGTTTGGGGGTCCCCATGCGGACTCCCCTGGATGAAATACCAACGCAGATGTGAATGAGGGGTAAGACATCTGGTCAACCAAGGCTTCTGCTAAACCTAACATATTCACATAGATCCCTATAGAGATCTCAGTAGTTCAGTACAGAGTGGTCCAGATCTTGTTGCTATAATATGGATGTTCATTGTAAAATGCCGCGTTTTTTTTCTTCTGCCTTTCTGCAGTGTTGGGCTTTAGCCTTTGGCGTTGCCCCATGTGGCATAAACGTTGCGATCCGCCTGTGACGGAACAGCCATGGAAAGAAAAAGTTTATAATCACTGCAAAGTGGATGGGATTCTAGTGTATTCCATCCCTACTTTGTGTTAAAATATGCACTGAAAACAGGTGGCGATTTCCAAAATTGTTGTGGTTTTGGAAATTGCAGCATGTCAATTATATCTACGGAAACGCCGGCGGTTTCCCCATAGGTATAATTGAAGCAGAAAGTCCGCAAAGGAAACCTCTGTGAACTTTCTGTCAAAAGTGCTGAAGGAAGAACAATGTCAATGGGAGTCGTTTTATCAGTGCTGATTCTGCCACGAGTTATCATGGCAGTATCAGCGCCACTTTACTCTGTGCGAATGCCCCCTTACATTGGAGTATGTGTATAGGCAGGTGAAAGGTAGGGGAATTAGATGTATGGATGTGGTGTACAAGGGACACTAGCTACGCACCTGTGATCGGGTTTCCGTTCATCGGGTCCACTTGCGGACTTGAAAAACAGAAACCCAATCCACTTAAAAAACGGAAACCCTTTTGTCTCACTGTTTTTTTTAAGCAGAATGGGGAGAAATGAAGAGGGGAGATGTAACTGGGGGCAGATGGAGGGGGAACATGAAATGGGGCAGATGAAGGGGGATATGAGACTGAGGGAGAAATGGAGGGGGTGAAGACATGAAATTGGGGGTAGATGAATGGTGCCATTAAACTGGAGGGGCAATAAACTGGGGACAATTGGAGGGGGCATTAAATCGTGAAGGTATCTGGACATGTCTGCCTTTAGTTGCCCCCAGTTTATTGTCCCACTTCAACTGCCATTAATTTACTTCCCCCACAACTACCCTCACTGTTTAATGTCTCCCTCTAGTTGCCCCCAGTTTAATGTCCCGCTCAAGCTGCTATTAATTATTGTCCCCCTCCAACTACCCGCACTGTTTAATGTCCCCCTCCAGCTGCCCCAGTTTCATGTCCCCTCTAGTTTCCACCAGTTTAAACTGGGGCACCAGGAGAGGGACTTAATACTGTGGGGCAGTTGGAAGGGAACATTACAATGTGCGGACATATAATGTACGGGTGACTTAGGAGGATTATACTGTGTGGGGGCATTTGAAAAATGAATGAAAATGAGTCAACATAATTGGGCAGAGCTAAATTTGCCACGGCGCGCTATGCACGCAGCACATTTTGTCCCTCTTTCTGTTCTTCAAAAGTTGGGAGGTATGTTTACAGGTGAAAAAAAAGTTAAATAGAAGTGTTTTAGGCGAGGTTCACATTTGCATTAGAGCAAAGTCTGTCATGGCTTTACAGTCTATGGGTTCCTCGGGGTCCGCGGGTAACCGCTTTTTTAGCGGATGGGCTATCTGTTTTTCAGGTTCCCATGAGGAGCCAAACGATAGTGTAAACCTAAGGCCCCATTCACATGGGGCACGGGACCACGTATTTTGGTCCTGATTCTGATGTGGGAAGCTGCGTGAGAATACGACCAAAATGCGACTGTTGCGGCCTCCGACAGTCACGGCTTCCCGCTCCGGAGTAGTCCCAAATGAATGGACCTAGTCCGGAGGATGCTTTCGCGAGGCAGACGCTGGGGCTGACTCAGCCGCGGAATCCGCCTGAAGAAAGCATTACCTTTTGTAATACATGATACATTACAGTATCATGCGTATCTTTTGGTTCCCCCACAGTATTATGTCGCTCTTCGTGTGGCACCACAGTATTGAACAATCACACCAAAAAACTAATACCTCTCCCAGATCCCCCTGTGTTCGCTCCTGTCTCTGCTCCTGGAGACTTCAATGACATCACTACATCGCACCGACTGCTCATAAGACTCCGGGAGCAGAGACGGGCCAAATGGTGAAGCAGAGTGGACTCGCCCTTCTAGGAGCAGAGGATATGTCACCACATAACTGGACAGATTTACTGTTCACGAGTTTGTAGAAGTTTGGTGAGGACTCGTTCACACCAGCGCCCGATCTCCGCTATGCAGGCATTTTTCATTTGAATGGGTTTGAAAAGTGTCCGGCTGTGAACACCCATGAGCGTTTTATGCTCTCCGCGGTGAAACCATTTTTTTTTTAACCGGACACAAAATCGGACATGCAGGATTTTGTGTCTGGTTTAAAAAAAAACAGTTTCACCACGGAGAGCATAAAACGCTCACCGGCGCTCACAGCCAGACACAGTCTGACAGGTTTCCGTCTTCTGCAGACACTCTGTTTATGATTTAACCAATAAAGTTGCTGTCTCTCTTAGAAAACCCATTTTCATACTGCCCCAGGGAATTCTGAGGTAATAGAGGGGGGTCCTCCAGCCAGGACCCCCAACTATTACCGAGATTGGAAAAAGTCTAAAATCAGAGCCTCTTGTTCTAGAAGACCCAACACGTCCATGGACAACCCAGTGATGTTAGTGAGAAGTGTGTTATACTTCATTACCTCTAGAGGCGCTGTAGGGAATGTGAACGCCTGCAGTCAGGTCTGACCACAGGTTACAGGAAGGGATGGTAAAGAGCTGACAACCCTTTGGGGCTCTGTTCACACCACCTATAGACATCTATAGGTAAAATGACTTAAGTGTGATTGGAAACCCCTGAAGATCCCGAGTGCTGGGGAAAGGAAATTGAGGCCTGTACAAGATTTACTACAAGGACATCCAATGAGAATAAAGACAAGGACAAAGATGTAAGCGGTAAAGGGGAGAATTTTATTTATAGATGGGGCGGGGTCATATTATATTATTATATTACTATTATATATACTATGTCTATATGTATATGTATGATACTAATCTTATTTATAGATGGGGGAGGGGTCATATATTATTATATTACTATTATATTATGTCTATATGTATGTGTATGTTACTAATCTTATTTATAGATGGGGGAGGGGTTATATTATATTACTATATTACTATTATATTATGTCTATATGTATATGTATGATATTATATAATTATTATATTGTACTATTTATTACTATGCAGTATAACAATATATTATGCTATTTTTTTTTACTTACTGAGCCACTATATATATATATATATATATATATATATATATATGTGTGTGTGTGTGTGTGTGTTCTAACATATTTTATTTTAATTTTTCTATATTTCCCTCCAATCTATAATCTTAAAACTATGTATTAAGTTTTATTTTTAGCTACGTCTACTAACCTAGTGTATATGTGTATGAGATCTATAAATTATATTTTATTTTATTTTTTTTTCCTTTTTTTTGTACTATAATATTAGAACTACCGGTACATATTATCCTATTTTTTATACTAAGCTAGTGTATATATGTATATATATTCTATATGTGTGTGTGCGTGTTTATGTCTGAACTATAAGCTATATCTTTTTTTTTTTTTATTTTTTTTTTTTTTCCTAGATTTCTATACTATTTATGTTTCTTATACATTTATCTAATCTTTATATTTTTGTAACTACATTTTTTTCCTATTAATTCCTATTTTTAGCTTACTATTACTACTACTTACTTCTCATCTAATCCTATTTAAGGCCGTGTTTTGATCCTAAGGAAGGCGAAAACCCTGTGAGGAATGGGCCAATTATCCTCAGCATAGGGGAAAATTCCTTCCTGACCCCAAATCTGGCAATCGGAATAAATCCCAGGATCAATGGCCGCTATCTCTATGTGTCTACGTGTGGTGCCTATACCTATCATGTAGTGTATGTGGTGCCTATACCTATCATGTAGTGTATGTGGTGCCTATACCTATCATGTAGTGTATGTGGTGCCTATACCTATCATGTAGTGTATGTGGTGCCTATACCTATCATGTAGTGTATGTGGTGCCTATACCTATCATGTAGTGTATGTGATGTGTGTTGTGCATCATACTTACCAGGCCTGTGCTCGGCTGAGCACAGGCCGCTCCTGGTGACATAGACGATCTTCACGCTGGCCTGGCAAGTGTGGCATGATGGAGGAGAGAGTCGGTGTTTCATTGCAGCCGTGGTCGTACAGAGCAGCAGAGACATGGAGGAGTCAAGTTCTGGTCTGTGGGCGCCGGTGTGTTCTGCAAGGCATCCCAGCTTGGTGATGTATAGTCCTGATGTTCCGCTGGGTGAAGGGCGCTCCAATCCTCAGGCCACTGTAGATGTTCCTTCTCCAGAACTGGCTGAAATGGTGTAAAAGGTGGCCGTGCTCTCCTCTGCTCCAGTTCCTCCCAGCTGATGGTAGAAAAGAATGGATGTTCCTTGATGTTCCTGCACAAACCCATGCGCTGCCTCGGATTCTTGCATAGCAGGTTTTCGATGAGTTGTTTCAAGTCCGCATCGATGTCAGGTGGAAATTCGGGCTGTCTGGTGAGCTTGGCTATAAAGCCTTCCCGTCGGATTGATCCTTCATACAACGGGTGGCGTCCTGTTGACATCTGGGACACCACGATGCCTAAGCTCCACCAGTCCACTGCTATGCCGTATCCTTGCTTGAAATGCACCTCTGGGGCCATATAGTTGAAGGTGCCCGTCACGCCACAGATTTTGGTGGTGGCGGTGATTCCATCTCGGGCCAGCCCCAGGTCGATGATTCGGGTGTGCCCTTCTGCATCCAACATAATGTTCGCTGGTTTGATGTCACTGTAATGAAATAAGAGAAGAAAATGAGAATCTGCCCAGTGACAATGGAGACAGGGGATGGGTAAATACAAGACCAGGCAGAATAGCCAGGCAGGACCCTAGGAAAGCTGGGTGCATGAAATCCAGAATGTAAAGGAGAGACATAGAAGGAAGAAAGTTCTTACCGATGGACGATGCCGTGTCCATGGAGGAACTGAAGTCCGCAAATAATCTCTGCCGTGTAGAATCTCATGGGAAGAACAAAGAGAAATCTCAGTGTTAGCAAAGCCCTGACTACAACCCTCGACCTCAGCTTTTACCTTCTCCCCCTTCCCCCCCCGGTATTTACCCCTTTTTCTTACCTTACGTTGCCGATGTTCAGGCTGCCGCACATCTTTATCAAATCCGCCAGGCTGCCTCCAGACAGATACTCGGTGATGATGTATGCCCGCTGCTCAGAGTGGTGTGCGGCATAGAGGTGGCATATGAAGGGGCATTCTCTGGCAGCGGCGAGTATCTGCTGCTCTCTCAGGATGGTCTCCATGTCGTCCTCTCCTTTCTCGATGGTCTTGATGGCCATGAAGGTCTGTCGGCCAGGGACTGATGCCAGGAAAACCTGAAGGAGACAAATAGAAAATGGTTGTTACATCGAAAAGGAAAAGGGGCTCATAGGCATCATGTAGTGTCAGCTCTGGGATTGTGTATGGAAAGGCCATAAAGGGGATCTCTACTATTACCATATGGGAATGAACAGAATAGGCACAAGATGGCGGGATGGATCGGTTTGGGATTAGCATTCGGCTTAATTTAGATCACGTTTTTTTTTGTTTTTTCATCTGTTTTTCTGATCCGTTTAATGAATGCCAACAGATGGTCGTCCGTATACATAGAGGTCAATGTTCAAAACAAAATGGATCTATTTTCTACACAGAAGGGTAATCTACCATACTTATGTCTCTGGGTGTATTAACACTAAACCTAACTATGGTGATACACAGAGCAGATGAGATATGGGGCCTACAACAGTGGTCATGGGGGCAGGAAAGTCTCTGGGTGTCCTTACAGTCGCCCCATAGACCTAGAATACAATTAACCCCTTAGCAACCTTTGACGTAGTATTACGTCATGGGTCGCATGGGGATGTATGGAGAGAGCTCACGAGCTGAGCTCTCTCCATACACGGCAGATGCCAGCTGTATAATACAGCCAGGACATGCCACTAACAGCAGCGGTCGGTGCTGTTAACCCTTTACAGACTGCGGTCAAACGCGACCGCAGTGTGTAAACTGCGCCATTTTCCGCTGATCGCCGCCCTCCTGAACGTCACCAGAGGTTGTTATGAAGACTTCCAGGCTTGTCATAGCATTGGTTCTATTGCACGATGCCAGAGGCAGCCTCTAATAGAACTGCTGTGATTTTGCTATTCACTGCAATACTGTAGTATAAACTAAAAGATGTCATATTTGAAGAACGGGGTCTGAGCCTTACGGCCCAAAGTACCCTGCGTCCTTAAGGGGTTAACCACTGCCGACCGCCCATAGACTATAAATGTCCGGATAGTGTTTGCCTAGTTCTGACAGGATGTACCGGTACGTCCAGTCAGAACACAGCAGCTGCACGGAGATCGTGCAGCTGCTGAAGCTGGGAGCCGGCTGTAACTTCAGCCGGAGCTCCCAGAGAGATGGCAGGGAAGGTTTATTCCCACCAGGCGTCTAAAATATCCTTTCTGGACGTTTGGTTGGAAGGGGATCTAAATACTGGTTGTGTCAATACAAATGAGTATAGGAAAAGCACAGCAGGCAATACTCTTTTATTAGCCAGCAGTCATCATCCTAATCACACACTCAAATCCATCCCAGTTGGCGAATTGATACGCATGCGACGTGCGTGTTCTACTCATGCCTCATACCAAGAACAAAAAACAGATTACTTTGGACAGATTACATATGAGAGGTTCCCCCAAATGGTCATTACAATGAGCAGCAAATAAAGTGGATTCCTTACCCAGAGAGGTTTTACTTAAAGACAAAGTACATAATAAACAGCAGAATGGATCCAGTAGTTCACAAAACGCTGTAGTGTTTTCCACCCCATTTAGTAATCAGTTTAACTCTATTAAAAACTTCATACACAGAAATATGCCTATTCTTATGCAAGATCCCATAACCAGACAAATTTTACAAAACGGTATACAAGTAGTAGCTAGGCGAGGCTGCACTATTGGAGACAGGTTGTCTCCCAGTCTGTATGTCAGAAACAAAACATCTTCCACTACATGGTTAGACATTAAAGGCTTCTACAGTTGTGGCCTTAATCGCTGTACTATGTGCAAATACGTCAAATAAACTAAAACCTTCTCAGACTCTAATAACACCAAAATGTATGGTATTAAAGATTTCCTAAACTGTAATAGCCATCATACGGTTTATGTGACTGAATGTGAGATGTGCAATCTTCTATATGTTGGCTGCACCATATGAAATGTTAAAACTAGGATATCAGAGCATATATCCGACAGCAGTAGAAATACAGAGAACGTATCTAATGTTTCCCGACATTTTTCAACTAAACACAATGGTAACACAGACACATTGAAGTTCTATGCCATTGAACAAGTTCCTAAACCCATTAGGGGAGGGAACTGGAGGAAAAAATTGATGCTCAGAGAAGCGTATTGGATTATGGAACTGAATTAGGGGGCCCGGTGACAGCCACTACCGCTGCGGGGTTTTTTTTTTTTTTTTTTAAGTCCGTTACGGGCCCTGTTCACTTGCCGATCCTGGCTGGGCCGGGATCGGCAAGTGACACCGCGGGCCCCACAAAGACTATCATTATCTTTGCAGACTCCCGAGTATAATGATCGGCGGACCGGAGAGGTAAGGTAACATAAAAAACAGTGTTACTTACCTCTCCACGATCCTGCCAGGCCTCCGTCATTCGTCTCTGACGTCACATGACCCAGGCCAGCTTCCCGGGTCATGTGACATCTGACGTCATTAAAGCTGGACAAGAGCGGCGGCCGACAGGAACGGGTAAGCAACTGTCTCTGTTCTTTTAATGGTTTTAATCCCCCGGGTCTCCGATTGTTATACTCTGGGGTCTTTTCAGACCCCAGAGTATAGTAAATGTTTATAGGTGTCCACAGTGGGACATATGGGGACACTATTGGGGATAATACTGTGTGTGCAGGGGACACTATAGGGGTTAATACTGTGTGCATTGGACACTATAGGGGTTAATAATACTGTGTGCATTGGACACTATAGGGGTTAATACTGTGTGTGCAGGGCTTACTAAGGGACATAATAGAGTGCGGAGGAGGGGGTCAGTCGAGGTCTTCGGCATCGGTTTGGGGAGGGGGGGCCCCATGTCAAAAGTTCGCCACGGGGCCCCGCCATTCCTAGTTACGCCACTGCCTATAGACATATATTTATATCTTAATTTCTTGCAGGTTGCCTATGAGTAATGTATTGGGAACTTTCTATTAATAAGTGTGCTTGAGATCGTGAATTATACATTGATAAATCTGTTATCATGTAGTTACAAGCAGTCATAATGACCTACGCATTACCATATGTTACCACTAGGGGGAGATAGAGAGCATTTCACACTAGAATGTAGTCACTCACCACAGTAGTGGTATCTTGGATGATCTCTCTTCCCGTCCTCATAGACACGCCCCTAGCAAGTCACATGATCGCACACAGTATGGGAATGTTTACCATGGTGATGCCTTCTTATAATCATAGGTGAGTGTCACAGCGACAGTATAACAGCAAGTGTAATCATATTCAATGTGACAGTCTACATGTCAGTCATACTATAAGATGATCGGGGGTTATGGTGAGAGTTCTATTCAGGTAGGATTGTTACATAAGCACTGACGACTATTGTATGTTTGTGGTTGGGATGGATTTGTGTGATATGTGATTATTACATCTTTATTCATGGATTTCACTTATAACCTTCATCCATAATAACTGACAGCACATATACACAATTCTGTTATATAGAGTTTATTCATGTCAGTATGGGAGCAGCTTAATAAAGCTTATTCACAGATTTTTTTTTTATTAGGGGTGGAGACACCATCACATGTGGGTTTTTAAAGGGATTCTACCATTAAACTACCCTTTTTTTCTAATGAACACGTTGGAATAGCCTTAAGAAAGGCTATTCGTCTCCTACCTTTAGATGTGGTCTCAGCCATGCCGTTCCGTAGAAACCGGTTTTAACCGGTATGCAAATGAGCTCTCCGCAGCAATGAGGGCGTGCCCCAGCGCTGAAACACCGATGAGCGCATCCCCATTGCTGCCCGAGAGCTCTTTCCTGCGCCGCCTCCTTCTTCTGCAGCAACTCCGCCTCTTCTGGCTTCTCTTGCAGTTCTATAGAGGAGCATAGAGAGGCCACCCCAAAATGGCCGCCGGCCAGCTCCTGTGTTGAACTGCAAGAGCTGCTACCCCAAAATGGCCGTCGGCCAGCTCCTGTATTGAACTGCAAGAGCGGCTACCCCAAAATGGCCGCCGGCCGGCTCCTGTATTGAACTGCAAGAGCGGCTACCCAAAAATGGCCGGCGGCCATTTTTGGGTAGCCGCTCTTGCAGTTCAATACAGGAGCTGGCCGGCGGCCATTTTGGGGTGGCCTCTCTATGCTCCTGTATAGAACCACAAGTGCAAGAGAAGCCAGAAGAGGCGGAGTTGCTACAGAAGAAGGAGGCGGCGCAGGAAAGAGCTCTCTGGCAGCAATGGGGATGCGCTCATCGGCCTTTCAGCGCTGGGGCTCGCCCTCATTGCTGCGGAGAGCTCATTTGCATACCGGTTAAAACCGGTATTTCTACGGAACGGCGTGGCGGAGACCACGTCTAAAGGTAGGAGACAAATAGCCTTTCTTAAGGCTATTCCAATGTGGTAATTAGAAAATTAAGTCAGGTATTCACAATCTGCTAACATGCCATGAACAAGGAACCGCCGTTCCGAAACGCGTAGCCTAAGGTGAATAAGCTTTGTTACTCCCTGTGAATAGGATGGTTTGTTGGTTTTTACAGATTGAAGAATAAAGGTTCAAGTTTTTTATTCATCCATGCCTGGTATTTGCCGGAATTCTGTCATCTCTTCTGCTTTATTCCCTTCCCTGCCATCTCGATCGCTGTGTATACATCGCTCAATGAGCGCTGTATACATGGCTATGGGCGCCGCCATGATGCGGCCACCCTCTGACCTGGCGGTTACGTGATCCGCCGGGAGTAGCGTCTTGCAAGAGCTACAGGACCCAGATCAGCTCTGTATACTGTGTATACAGCGTGCAGGAGGTTGTATTGCTCCTGCAACTGAGGCTAAATGTACCAGCCCCAGTTGCAGGGGAAATCGGCCTCCAATACAAAAAAAAGTGATCAGATGTCCCCAAAGGTCTTTTATCACCTTATGGGGACACAATCTGAAAAAATAAAACAAAATAAAAATATAATTAAAAGTTTTTAAAAAATTTAAATAAAATAATAATAATATAAAAAAAACAATAATACGCTAATAAAATGCCGTTATTAAAGTTTATAGCCCCACCCCCGACGACACCATGCAAAATAAAAATTACCATAACGGAGAGGAAAAACTATTTTATAAAGTTTTTCAGTGACACTTTGTGTTATTAAATAATAATAATAATAAATAATACATTGAAAACCAGACACAATTTCCCTCCTATTATATTTATATTTTCCCAGATATAAAAAAAATTAAAACACATTTGAGAATAAAAACAACATAAAAATAAAGCCCTATGTGTCCCCGAAAAAAAGACGCAAAAATTAGTTGAGTGAGACATACGGGAAAAATGTTACAGCCCTCAAAACCGCACATACAAAATAAACCGCAAATTGGCCCGGGACTGAAGTGGTTAAGGGTTTAATATCTACCCAGCCCGCAATGTTGACAACAGAAAATAATATGGGGGTCAAAATGAATAAGAAGTGATAAAACTTACTTTGCCAAAGCTGCCCCTACCCAACTCCTTGTGGAGGATGAAGCGGCCGATGGTAAGGCCGGGGTAGGGGCCTGATGGTCCAGCGTCTTGGCTGCTGTCAGGGGTCAGCTCCAGGTCCTCCGATCCTTTATCCTGGGATCTTCTTCTTTTCTTGTTCTTCTTTAATCCATCGTCACTCTCTTCTCTCTTCCTCTTCTCTTCTTTCTTCTTCTCCTCTTCATCGCTCTCCTCTTCCCTCTTCCTCTTCTTCTCCTCTCCTCTTCCAATGGACGCCATTCTGGTCGTCTCTCACAATCAAAATATGTCCAAAAGGCTCAATAAAATCTGAAGCAATCCGTAGAAAGTCTTCTCTCCGCCGTCGACAGTTAAGTTCTGAATGTCAGTTGGCCGTGCGCAGGTGACGTGATGTCATGGCCGTGAGACCCTCAGGTAGCTCCTGCCTGGCAGTGTTCCATTGTCCTGCACTGACACATACACTGTGGGGTTGGCATCATGGGGGACCGTCCAGTGTCCTGAAGATTGGGAGAGACCTTTATGGCAACTTCTAGTGCTGCATTATTAGTAGATGGGGAAGAAGTGACCGCTGTATGAGGGCCGGCCGTGCCCATAGTCCATTATTATAGAAAGTGTTACTACTAATATGTATGGAAAGAATATATGTGTAATACATGTTCCTGGGTGTCTATAAAAAACATAATCATTTGAAAGGGCTCGGACAATGGTTATTGGGGCACTCTACTCTTCTTTATGGGGACACTGTAATTTTCTTCATCGGGGCACTGTAATGTTCTTTATGGGAGCACTCTAATATTCTTTAGGGGCACGCTAATCTTTAGGGGGCACTCTGGCACTAAGGGTACAGAAAATGATCATGTGAAAATTCTTCCCCCCTCTTACAATGAGCTTTACTCTAGATTTAGTGTACCTGGGTTTTATGCATTGTATACAGACCATTGATATACCTCCCAACTGTCCCGATTTCCGCGGGACATTCAAGAATTCGGTGTTTTGTCCCGCGGTCCCGGATTTTGGGACTTATGTCCCGGTTTCAACTCATTGGTGTCTGGTCGGCGATGAGTTGAACACATAAGCGAGTAAAGCAGGAACTGTCACAGCTCAGCTCCTGCCTTACTGCTGCGCTCCGGCTTCTGCATGTGTAGACGCGATGTGATGACGTCACATCGCGCCTACAACTATGTGAGTGACCGCGGAGAGAGCGGCGGGGGAGCGTTGGAAGGTGAGTATAAGTGTTTTTTGTGTTAAACATTGAGGGGACCATGAAGGGGGCCATGAAACTGTGAGCAGATAAAGGGGGCGAAAGACATGAATCTGAGGGCAGAGATGGAGGGGGGGACATATAATTTACGGGTGACTGTAGGAGGATTATACTGGGAGGGGTCACATGAAAAAATTGGGGTGTATGGTTTACCAATAATATGTGATTGAGGTGTGTCAACACTTATGCCCAAAATTGGGTTCCCTGTGTGCGCATGCCCCTTTAAGTGCAGCCCTGTCCTGTATATATCATTGACAATAACTGTGACTGGAAAAAGCTTCATCTAGTCTGTAATCTGTATTCTATTCATTGTATAGTGTAACATAAGAGAACTTTTCCATCTTCTATTATGCTGTGTATGACATGCTTGTATATACGGGCTATATACTCCATATACAGTATATATATACTCCATATATACAGTGCTGACAATCTCCTCAGAAGTCTGGGCACTGAGCTTGTAGTTCCCCGGCCGCCACTAGGGGGCGTGTGTGAGGCATCGCTACCTGTCTGCTAATGTGTGATCTGCACTTCCCAGCCGCACTGCTGTCTTTGTGAGTCCTCAGAAAGCTGCCTATGTCTTCTAGCCGAACAGGGAAGAGGAAGCCGGAGCCAGCCGGGCTGTGACAGAGGATTTCCCCGGGATTTATGTGACTGGGAGCCGGTGGTGTGAGCACAGCCTGCACGGACACGGTAGGAGCTGTACAGGTGGAGCAGGGTTTAGTGCCGTGCCCTGCACTGTGTATACTGCCCTCACTCCTGCCTAGCCCTATACATTTACCTCATGCAACCAGCATGTAACCCTTTCAGTGCCTAACCTGTGCAATGCTCCCCTGGCGGATCACTTTGTAGTCCGGTCGTTGCTTTTATTCACACTTCATTTTCATTACAGAATTGTACAATTCACACCGTACATTACACAATGTGTTACCTGCAACGTAATGGTTCACGCCGGTGATCTGTGTGTATATCGCACTATAAACTGATATTTCACCACCCACTGATGACAACGCTTACATCTATATATGTGTGTGTATATATGTGTGCGTGCGGCGTACGTGTAATAGTGTGCCATACCTGGTGACGGTAGTGTTAAAGGGGAACTCTGGCATTTAAGATGTCTTCAGATTGTGTTGTGTGTGCCAGGTGGCAGGGCCCATGTCATATCTCTAGATTGCCATGCAGACCTGGATGTGAAAGGGTTATGGTCTAATATGGACCCATATAGATATAAGATGATATGATATACCTCACTGCATGTTGTATTACAGAGTCTTCCCAAGGAGCCATGTACCCTTGGATCCAGTCCCACCAGTTCCCTATTAGTGGATACATAGGTAAATATATAGCACTGTTGTTTCCATTAGACAGGAATCGATCCCCTAGCCATACGGCCACACCATGATATCTGCAGATTTAGGGTTATGTGGCTCAGTGCTTTTCAGTCTTGTGCACTCCTAGCCTTAATGGCTAGTACATTGCGCTGAGCATGCATGGTTTTTCACTAAGGGGATGGCAAGAAGCAAGACCCCTCCTTATCTACCCCCGCAGCATACTATTGTACATGTTGAAGTCTAACGTGTCTGATTCTCCTTTGACCTGACATTTGCTGTAGAGTCGGGAGGACGTCATTCACACGTGAGAGCGTTGACCGATTCCAGGTTCATTCAACTGTGATATAATGTGTCTGCTTAGACGTACTTAAAGGGATTATCCATATTTTCAAAACTGATGGCCTTTAAAATCAATTTCAGGGATCTGAAAATGACAAAGAACTGGATTGTACAGGGGCACAATAACTATTAGGCAGTGGCGTAACTACCGCCATAGCAGCAGATGCAGCTGCCACAGGGCCCGGGACATTAGGGGCCCGTTGACAACCGCTTCCGCTGCTATCATTATTCTCGGGGGGGGGGGAGAGGGGGGGGGTGTCTTTTCGGACCCCCGAGTATAATGATTGGTGGTCCGAGAGAGGTAAGTACCATAAAAAACACTGTTACTTACCTTTCCACGATGACGTCTGACGTCATTGAAGATCGACTACTTCGGAGGCCAACAGCGTAGGGACCGGGAGATAGGTGAGTAACAGAGTTATTTTTTAATGTTTTTCTCCCCCTGGGTCTCCGATTATTATACTCTGGAGTCTGAAAAGACCCCACAGTATAATAATTGTTTATAAGTGTTCATTATGGGGCATAATACTGTGTGTAGGGGCCACTATGGGGCATAATACTGTGTGTAGGGGCCACTATGGGGGATAATACTGTGTGCAGGGGCCACTATGGGGCATAATACTGTGTGCAGGGGCCATTATGGGGGATAATACTGTGTGTAGGGGCCACTATGGGGCATAATACTGTGTGTAGGGGCCACTACGGGGCATAATACTGTGTGTAGGGGCCACTATGGGACATAATACTGTGTGTAGGGGCCACTATGGGGCATAATACTGTGTGTGGGGGCCACTATGGGGCATAATACTGTGTGTAGGGGCCACTATGGGGCATAATACTGTGTGTAGGGGCCACTATGGGGGATAATACTGTGTGTAGGGGCCACTATGGGGGATAATACTGTGTGTAGGGGCCATTATGGGGGATAATACTGTGTGTAGGGGCCACTATGGGGGATGATACTGTGTGCAGGGGCCACTATGGGGGATAATACTGTGTGCAGGGGCCACTGAGGGACATAATAGTGTTTGCAGGGGCCACTATGGGACATAATACTGTGTGCAGGGGGCCACTATGGGGTATAATACTGTGTGCAGGGGCCACTATGGGGGATAATACTGTGTGCAGGGGCCACTATGGGACATAATACTGTGTGCAGGGGCCACTATGGGGGATAATACTGTGTGCAGGGGCCACTATGGGGGATAATACTGTGTGCAGGGGCCACTATGGGACATAATACTGTGTGCAGGGGCCACTATGGGGTATGATACTGTGTGCAGGGGCCACTATGGGGTATGATACTGTGTGCAGGGGCCACTATGGGGGATAATACTGTGTGCAGGGGCCACTATGGGGGATAATACTGTGTGCAGGGGCCACTATGGGACATAATACTGTGTTCAGGGGCCACTATGGGCGATAATACTGTGTGCAGGGGACACTATGGGACATAATACTGTGTGCAGGGGCCACTATGGGGGATAATACTGTGTGCAGGGGACACTATGGGACATAATACTGTGTGCAGGGGCCACTATGGGGGATAATACTGTGCGGAGGGGCCACTGAGGGACATAATACTGTGTGCAGGGGGCATTATGGGGCATAATGCTGTGTGCAGGGGCCACTATGGGGCATTATAGAGTGCGGAGGAGGTGGTTGGTTGAGGTCGTCGGTTTGGGGGGGCATGTCAAAAGTTCGCCACGGGGCCCCGCCATTCCTAGTTACGCCAATGCTATTAGGGGGTGTCATGGCTAATATCATGACATCATCACACAGTGGCGTAACTAGGAATGGGGGCCCCAGGGTGAACATTTGATATGGAGGCCCACCCCGACCGATCAACCCCCAAACTGCGTTCCTGCATACAGTATTATCCCCCGAAAATATCCCCAATACAAAATAAACCGCTTAGAAACCATACAATAATATTCCATAGTAGTATTCCTATATAATAGTGTTTCTAACATATGTGATACTCGTAGCGCTAAAGTTCTGTAATGTCCAAATCTGATAAGGGGGGCAGGGGCACATCCACTTCATCTTCTGCTGGTCAAGATCCTGGAAATAGATGATGGTGTAGAGTCGACAGAACCGGCCCCTGGGCATCAAACTCCGCAGTCCGTTTCCCGCTCACTGGGAGACGATAATGTGGAATAATTGGTTGTATGTCAATGGATTTAACTCTTTGTGCAATAACACAATTGATCCCTTGTTACCGGTTACACATGGAGCCCAGTGGAGCCCCATTATAGTCAATGGGGTCTATTAGGTGTCCGTCGCTTTTAAACTGAAACTGGCGGAGGAAAGTCCTCCATGCAGGATATCTTCATCTGCCGTTTTTCAGGGGGCCCCGCGCAGATGTGAACGGAGCTTTAGCCATTTTGTTGGGGTTTTTACTTTGCTGTGACAGAATACAACAAATCTATTGCCCTTGGTTCAATGAATGAAGACTTGCGCCAACAAAAATTGGAGTAGCCGGCCATGGTAACAAACAGGTCATTGCTTAATCCTTTCAAGGGTTTTGTGAAATATGAGGTTGGATTGGGTCCTGTAAGCAACGTCTCCTCTTTCAGCTAGTTTGGAAACCTCTCTGGCATTGTGTTCAGTCTAAGTTGCTTGCAGTAATGTAGACTGTGACCCGATAGTTCATATCGATAAGTAGCGCTAGGGGGGGGGGGGGGGAGTTGCAATGTTTCCCTGGCCTGAAGGAATTTTTGTGTCCTTGCTCGGAATCTAGTTGTGCAGCGTTGGAGTAATACAAGAAGATTGTACACTGTGGCACGACTCCCTCTGAATATGCCATATGCCCCCGCCAGCCTTGTTTGACGCCCCTTTTTTTCAGTGTATTTGGCTGCATATAATGGAAGCTTGTGTACGTATATTTAATGTTTCTATAGGGTAGGCCATCGGTATCGGAAATCGGAGGGGCCTGACACCCGCATCCGGCTGCCTCTGCCATTGTTTCCTACAACCAATATAGAAGAGGATATTTTTCTTAATTCTCTGTTTCACTATTTTCCGGCACCTTTTGTACAGATCTCTTACTAAAAAAGTGACATGGCCGCTGGTTTTCATCTGATTTCCCTCTCCATTTTGTTTTTCAGGCCTACTATCTGACATTCAGCCTTTTCCATCTTGTAAATGATGCAAGTAGCTGAGATGAGCCGCCTTCTGTCCAGAGGGTAAGTGCGATAGTGCATGTGTAAGTATTGGGGAACGTTCTCACTCTGCAGAGGAATGAAATGATCTGTAAGGCTTATTTTACATTTTATTTATTTACTAGCTGGTACCCGCGACTTCGTCTGCGGTGATTGTAGCAGTGGGTAAATACAGGAGCGGGTAAGGTTTTCATACTGCGTATAAGGGATGGGATATAAAATGTAACTGTGTATCTTGTTGTTGCTGTCATTCTGAGAATACATGAGAGTTTTGTGTTGAATATAATTTGTATTTCAGCCGCTATACGGTGTTGTTATAAACTGTACATAGTGTCTTTGGGACAGAGGTATTACAGGTGAATATACTTGGATATATGACATTGTATGATTTGTTATTTTCCGCCAGTACATGTAAGTTTTGGGCACAGGATACTCTTGAGCAGCCACATAAAGTTGTCCATGTGAGGAGCCTGGTGTGGCCAAATGTATTCCTGCTACTTTCAGCGTTTGTCCTTGGGATTTATTAATGGTCATTGGAAAAGCCAACTTAAAGAAGACCCTTCACCATTTTGCCCACAGGCAGTTCTATATACTGAGTCCAGCGCACTGTCGGCTTTCCCGATCTGGGCCCAGTGTGAAGAGCTTACGGTCCCGGTACCGTAGCTCTTCTCTGGTCAGAAGGGCGTTTCTGACAGTCAGTCAGAGACGTCCTTCTTCACAGCACAGCCAATCGCGCTGTACTGTGTGAGCGGGGAGGAACGCCCCCTCCATCTGCTCGCAGTACTCGTCCATAGACGAGCATTATCAGGGAGGGAGGGGGGCCTCTATTTGCCACCTAAAAATAGTCATCCGATTGAGGCATACATTGCACTAGTAGAACGAGATACACGGAATCTCCTACATGATGTCAACTTAGGAAGGTTTAAGCAACGGTCTAATATTTCACACGAAGAACGTGTAGCCCTCAGTGAGTTACAAAACAATACTGACATTATAATCAAACCTGCGGACAAAGGGGGCGCCCTAGTGGTTATGAACAAGACAGACTACCTTGAGGAGGTGAGACGACAATTAGCTGATACTAATACATATCTTCCATTATCTCACAACCCTACCTCGCAAGTAGCGGCCCTCATACATTCACATCTGGAACATTATCTACAGACAGGTATCATTGATAGTAAAACTTCTGAATATTTGACCAATCATCATCCTATCACTCCTGTCTTCTACATATTACCTAAGGTGCACAAGAACTTACACAAACCACCTGGACGTCCTATTGTAGCTAGCACAGATTCTATTCTTGCTCCTCTATCTAAGCTACTTGATAAAATTTTCACTCCGCTTATTCGCAATACCACCTCCTTCCTTCTTGACACCTCGCATTTTATGGACACACTTACTGCTATCTCTCCATGCCCCAGTCACACCATCTTGGTTTCTTGGGACGTCACTAGTCTCTATACGTCCATTCAACACGACAAGGGTCTTCTAGCCACTAAACGGTTTCTCTTAGCCAACAACATATCTGGCGAGGAACTTAATTTCTGTCTTGACCTTCTCCATACTATCTTGCATAATAATTTCTTCATGACGATATGTTTTTGCAAATCCGGGGCACCGCAATGGGCTCTAACGTGGCACCACCTTATGCCAACATATACATGCACATGTTTGAAGTTGACCATGTTTATCCCCATTCTCTATTCAAAGAGCACGCCATTTATTGGCGTCGCTATATTGATGACATCTTCTGTGTCTGGAATGGATCCCTCGCATCGTTACTCTCATTCCACAATGTACTCAATGGTATTCATCCTGAATTACAGTTTACAATCCATCATGATCTTTCTAAACTTAACTTTTTAGACACTTGGGTTCTTAAAGATGAGCTGGGATATATTAGCTATGATCTGTACACCAAACCCACTGACAGAAATAGCCTGCTAGCCTATTCCAGTAACCATCCACCAAACACCAAGAACTCACTACCGATTTCACAGTACAAGCGGGTACGACGGATTGTCACTGATCCTGTGGTCCAGACAACACGTCTCAGTGAAATGACACAGCGATTTAGGGAAAAGGGTTACCCTAGTCCAGTTCTCCATAAAGCCCTTACACATGAGGTCCATCAGCCCTCTAGCGCTTCTAGTAGACTCAGACCCAAGCAAATCCCATTCGTCCAAAAATACCATCCCCTATCCAGTAAAATCAATAGTATTGTCCGTAAGCATTGGTCCCTTTTGCACAGATCTTTTCCAGAGATCGAAGAATTTTCACATCCCCCTCTTATGAGCTTTAAGAGAGAGAAAAACCTTAGAGATACTTTGGTCAAGGCCGACTTCGGTAGCAATATCAAAATACCTAGACAAACATTTTTGGCTACCCCCAAACGGGGCACTTTTCCGTGCCTGCACTGTATACAGTGTTCCGCTGTCATCCGTGGGGATCACTTCCTTCATCCTCACACTGGACATCGCTTCCCCATTCGTGATTTCTTTACATGCGACTCAGCATTTGTTGTCTATCTACTTACCGTATTTTTCGGACTATAAGACGCACCGGACCATAAGACGCAGGTTTTAGGTTAGTTAAGGTTTTAGAGGAGGAAAATAGGGAAAAAAAAAATTTAAGGAAAAAAAATTGGTGAAATATTTAATAACCTAATAATATAATATTTCACCAATGTAAATAGAACCGGGGGCTTTCGGACACAGGGATACCAAATGTGTATGTGTTTCACAGTAATGTTTTTGTTTTATATGTATTGTAGGGCTATGGGGGTGATTTGAACATATCTATCTATCTATCTATCTATCTATCTATCTATCTATCTATCTATCTATCCTATCCTATCCTATCTGTCTGTCTGTCTGTCTGTCTATCTGTCTATTCTATCTAATCTCATCCATGGATGGAAAGAGACACCCTGCAGTGAAGCTATGTAAGAAGAGAAAAAGGGGCGGGCCAGACGGGTGAAGGAGGCGTGGTTTTCTAAGCAAACTTGAAAACACACCTCTTTCACCTCTCTGGCTCGTCCCCCCTTCACTGCCTCTCAGATCTTGCTTCTGCAATGAAGCCACACAGGCAGGGAAGTAGGGGCGGGCCAGACGGGTGAAGGAGGCGTGGTTTCAAGCTTGCTGAGAAAAACCACGCCTCCTCCTCCCGTTTGGCCCGCCCCTCCTTCCCTGTCTGTGTGGTTTCATTGCCGGAGCCAGATCTGAGAGGCAGTGAAGGAGGGACGAGCCAGACGGGTGAAAGAGGCATGGTTTTCTCGGCAAGCTTGAAACCACGCTTCCTTCACCTGTCTGGCCCGCCCCTACTTCCCTGCCTCTCAGATCTCGCTCCTGCAAACACGCGACACAGACAGGGAAGGAGGGGCAGAGCAGGCAGGCACCATGCTGCTATTCTTTTCATTCGCACAGACGGGACACAGACGCTGCGCACGCTGCATTCGGACTATAAGACGCACACACATTTTCCTCCCATATTATCCATACCCTTATAGTCCGAAAAATACGGTAAATGTCCCTGTGGATTACTGTATGTTGGGGAAACAACCCAACATATAAGAGACCGATTTTCTAAACACAAGTCTACAATACGCAATCAAGTGGATGCTTTACCGGTACCAGCACATTTCAAAAAGGCAAGACATAATGTGTCACAGTTAAGATTCCAAGTGATCGAACATGTTCCTGAATCTCGACGCGGTGGAAATCGTATTGCTAGACTCAAACAAAGGGAATCCTTTTGGATTCACACTCTGAACACGATTGAACCTATGGGTCTCAATCGGGCCTACGACAGAACTTATTCCTTTTGACACGGACGACACGGTCTACTGTTATCGTTTGCACTATCATTTGCATATACGGACCTCCTTATATACTGTATCAAGAAGATTGTAATATTTATTCCATTTGTCTTGTTCATGTCGATGACATATACTTTTTTTTGTCCTTAGGTTTCTCGCCGGCTGGTGCGTTTCTTATGCTTTCCCACTACAGTTATACTAATGCTTATCTTTTCCATCTCTTACAGATGAAATGAAAGCCCACAGCCACTCCCTGGTATAGTAGAGATATATGGTAGCATAAGCTAGTATTACCTTCCATTGTTACTATATTCCCCCCTTCCCCCCCCCTTTTTTTTCCTTAAGTATTCTCATATTTATTTTAATGTTCATCATTTTTTTAATTTTTTTAGTTTTTTTCATTTCTTTATTCATTCATTTTTTCAATCTTTTTCAATTTTTTTCAATTTCCTTATCCTTCGTTTTCCATTTATTTCTTTATTTACCTATTTTTTCGGGATTTTGTACTATTGTTTCGTTATTTTTTATTTTTTATTTTTTTATTTTTATTTTTCAGCATTTTTTTCATTTTTTACTTATTATCATCACATTAGGTTCATGAGTGTATTTCTAATGTTTTTTCTTTTTATTGTGCTTTTACCTTTAATTATGCTACCTCACATTGTGCATTGTTTTTCCTTTATGTGCCTTTATTTGTAATGCACTTTTCATTGTCTTTCTTTTGTTCCCTTATCTTTTGCTTTTATATACACCTCCTTTTCTTTCTTCTCTTCTTTTTCCCCCCATTCTAGCCTTTACTTCTCATCTCCATCCTTTTCTCCCTTTCCAGTACTGTCCCATTATTACATTTCTCCTATCTATTTACTTGCTCCCCTCTCGGTGCCCGGCGTCTTCTGTGTTGCGGTCGCTTGTGCGCATGCGCGCCGCCGGTGGAACGCATGCGTACTTCCAGCCGCGTCACTTCCGGTCCCGCGGCACAATCACGCCGGCGGGCCGGACGAGCGGCGCGGCGCTCACGCGCTGCTCCCATTGGCCCCATATGCAGCTCTGGGGTATATTAACCCCTCATCTTCGCCTCCCCAGCACGCCATGATCCCGCTGCAAACTCTGCCAACTCCTAGGTTTGTTTTCCTCCCGCACACCAGGTGGTCTTATCTCTCCATCTACATACTGTACCTGCTGGGTTCCATTTTTTACTTGCCTCCCTTCTTTACTTGCCGCCCTTCTTTATTTGCCTTTCTTTTTACTTGCCTCCTTTACTGGTTCCTTATTATTCCCTTCTCTCTAGGTATTGCTGCTCTTAATCCCACCTCACTCACTCTTTTCTTGGGACTGCTGCTCTTAATCCCTCCTCACTCACTCTTTTCTTGGGACTGCTGCTCTTATTCCCTCCTCACTCACTCTTTTCTTGGGACTGCTGCTCTTATTCCCTCCTCACTCACTCTTTTCTTGGGACTGCTGCTCTTATTCCCTCCTCACTCACTCTTTTCTTGGGACTGCTGCTTTTATTCCCTCTTCACTCACTCTTTTCCTGGGATTGCTGCTCTTTATCCTTCCTTACTCACTCTCTCTTTCTCTTACTTTGGTTCCTCAGTTCCTTCTGTTCCTTTTCTTCCCTTTCCCGCCCCCCTTTCTCCCCTTTCACACTCTATTTTCTTAGCAGTTTTTTTTTTTCTCTGTCTTTTTTCCCTTTCTCCTTGTTTTCACTCCTGTTCTACGTATTCTTGGTCATTGCGCCTATTTATATGCCATGTTTAATTGTACTTATGTTGTTTTTTGTATTATTTCATCCCTAGATCCTATCTGAAGAAGGTCTAATATGACCGAAACGTTATGTTCATTGAAATGATCTAGTGCTTTCTTTATGCTTTACAAACCAATTTACCAAATTCATGGCGTATATGTACCAATAAATTTTCACTTTTTCACATGCATACGGTGTGCAGCAGCATTAATCTACACAGATCGGGAAAGCCGACAGTGCGCTGAACTCAGCGCACTGTCAGCTTTCCGGCAGTATATAGAACTGCCTGTGGGCAAAATGGTGAAGGGTCCTCTTTAAGGGGAAATTGTAGTCGTTTGAATTGTAATGGGAAATGATTTGGTATAATTGGAATGCGTGGGGTTAACACACTGTCACCTGTAGCTGCTCCTGTAAGAATAGTGGCTTCAATGATATTTGTTCCTAGTTGTGTGACACGTAGCCTCGTGCCATTACACAATCGGGGTGCATCCAGATTACGCATGAGTAGAACAGGGCCGCCAATCTTGAGTTCTAGTTTATGTGAAGGGACGCCGGGTAATTCTAAGGTGGGCAGTAAGGCAGATTGGTGACATTATTATCGACCGTTACGTGTTCGTGGTGACAAACGGTACATCGGTGACTTTGGCTCATAAAACCGCAGCAAAATTTGCCACCAAAACGCTGTGTTAACGCAACGTGGTGCTTCAGCCTTAGGCCTCCTGCACACAAATGGCACGGATATGGTTTTCACTGACCTATAGATTAAAAATAAATTGACAGGGCTGCAAATACAGACAGGTGTAGGAAAGGTATAGGACATATATAGGACAGGTGTAGGAAAGGTATAGGACATATATAGGACAGGTGTAGGGAAGGTATAGGACATATATAGGACAGGTGTAGGGAAGGTATAGGACATATATAGGACAGGTGTAGGAAAGGTATAGGACATATATAGGACAGGTGTAGGGAAGGTATAGGACATATATAGGACAGGTGTAGGGAAGGTATAGGACATATATAGGACAGGTGTAGGAAAGGTATAGGACATATATAGGACAGGTGTAGGAAAAGTATAGGACATATATAGGACAGGTGTAGGAAAAGTATAGGACATATATAGGACAGGTGTAGGAAAGGTATAGGACATATATAGGACAGGTGTAGGAAAAGTATAGGACATATATAGGACAGGTGTAGGGAAGGTATAGGACATATATAGGACAGGTGTAGGGAAGGTATAGGACATATATAGGACAGGTGTAGGGAAGGTATAGGACATATATAGGACAGGTGTAGGGAAGGTATAGGACAGGTGTAGGAAAGGTATAGGACAGGTGTAGAGAAGGTATAGGACATATATAGGACAGGTGTAGGGAAGGTATAGGACATATATAGGACAGGTGTAGGGAAGGTATAGGACATATATAGGACAGGTGTAGGAAAGGTATAGGACAGGTGTAGAGAAGGTATAGGACATATATAGGACAGGTGTAGGGAAGGTATAGGACATATATAGGACAGGTGTAGGGAAGGTATAGGACATATATAGGACAGGTGTAGGGAAGGTATAGGACATATATAGGACAGGTGTAGGAAAGGTATAGGACAGGTGTAGGGAAGGTATAGGACATATATAGGACAGGTGTAGTGAAGGTATAGGACATATATAGGACAGGTGTAGGAAAGGTATAGAACATATATAGGACAGGTGTAGGGAAGGTATAGGACATATATAGGACAGGTGTAGGGAAGGTATAGGACATATATAGGACAGGTGTAGGAAAGGTATAGGACAGGTGTAGGGAAGGTATAGGACATATATAGGACAGGTGTAGTGAAGGTATAGGACATATATAGGACAGGTGTAGGAAAGGTATAGGACATATATAGGACAGGTGTAGTGAAGGTATAGGACATATATAGGACAGGTGTAGGAAAGGTATAGGACATATATAGGACAGGTGTAGTGAAGGTATAGGACATATATAGGACAGGTGTAGGGAAGGTATAGGACATATATAGGACAGGTGTAGGAAAGGTATAGGACATATATAGGACAGGTGTAGGAAAGGTATAGGACAGGTGTAGGGAAGGTATAGGACATATATAGGACAGGTGTAGGAAAGGTATAGGACATATATAGGACAGGTGTAGGAAAGGTATAGGACATATATAGGACAGGTGTAGGGAAGGTATAGGACATATATAGGACAGGTGTAGGGAAGGTATAGGACATACAGTATATAGGACAGGTGTAGGAAAGGTATAGGACAGGTGTAGAGAAGGTATAGGACATATATAGGACAGGTGTAGGAAAGGTATAGGACAGGTGTAGGGAAGGTATAGGACATATATAGGACAGGTGTAGGAAAGGTATAGGACAGGTGTAGGGAAGGTATAGGACATATATAGGACAGGTGTAGGAAAGGTATAGGACAGGTGTAGAGAAGGTATAGGACATATATAGGACAGGTGTAGGGAAGGTATAGGACATATATAGGACAGGTGTAGGGAAGGTATAGGACATATATAGGACAGGTGTAGGGAAGGTATAGGACATATATAGGACAGGTGTAGGAAAGGTATAGGACAGGTGTAGGGAAGGTATAGGACATATATAGGACAGGTGTAGTGAAGGTATAGGACAGGTGTAGGAAAGGTATAGGACATATATAGGACAGGTGTAGGGAAGGTATAGGACATATATAGGACAGGTGTAGGGAAGGTATAGGACATACAGTATATAGGACAGGTGTAGGGAAGGTATAGGACATATATAGGACAGGTGTAGGGAAGGTATAGGACATATATAGGACAGGTGTAGGAAAGGTATAGGACATATATAGGACAGGTGTAGGGAAGGTATAGGACATACAGTATATAGGACAGGTATAGGGAAGGTATAGGACATATATAGGACAGGTGTGGGGAAGGTATAGGACATATATAGGACAGGTGTAGGGAAGGTATAGGACATATATAGGACAGGTGTAGGGAAGGTATAGGACATATATAGGACAGGTGTAGGGAAGGTATAGGACAGGTGTAGGAAAGGTATAGGACAGGTGTAGAGAAGGTATAGGACATATATAGGACAGGTGTAGGGAAGGTATAGGACATATATAGGACAGGTGTAGGGAAGGTATAGGACATATATAGGACAGGTGTAGGAAAGGTATAGGACAGGTGTAGAGAAGGTATAGGACATATATAGGACAGGTGTAGGGAAGGTATAGGACATATATAGGACAGGTGTAGGGAAGGTATAGGACATATATAGGACAGGTGTAGGGAAGGTATAGGACATATATAGGACAGGTGTAGGAAAGGTATAGGACAGGTGTAGGGAAGGTATAGGACATATATAGGACAGGTGTAGTGAAGGTATAGGACATATATAGGACAGGTGTAGGAAAGGTATAGAACATATATAGGACAGGTGTAGGGAAGGTATAGGACATATATAGGACAGGTGTAGGGAAGGTATAGGACATATATAGGACAGGTGTAGGAAAGGTATAGGACAGGTGTAGGGAAGGTATAGGACATATATAGGACAGGTGTAGTGAAGGTATAGGACATATATAGGACAGGTGTAGGAAAGGTATAGGACATATATAGGACAGGTGTAGTGAAGGTATAGGACATATATAGGACAGGTGTAGGAAAGGTATAGGACATATATAGGACAGGTGTAGTGAAGGTATAGGACATATATAGGACAGGTGTAGGGAAGGTATAGGACATATATAGGACAGGTGTAGGAAAGGTATAGGACATATATAGGACAGGTGTAGGAAAGGTATAGGACAGGTGTAGGGAAGGTATAGGACATATATAGGACAGGTGTAGGAAAGGTATAGGACATATATAGGACAGGTGTAGGAAAGGTATAGGACATATATAGGACAGGTGTAGGGAAGGTATAGGACATATATAGGACAGGTGTAGGGAAGGTATAGGACATACAGTATATAGGACAGGTGTAGGAAAGGTATAGGACAGGTGTAGAGAAGGTATAGGACATATATAGGACAGGTGTAGGAAAGGTATAGGACAGGTGTAGGGAAGGTATAGGACATATATAGGACAGGTGTAGGAAAGGTATAGGACAGGTGTAGAGAAGGTATAGGACATATATAGGACAGGTGTAGGGAAGGTATAGGACATATATAGGACAGGTGTAGGAAAGGTATAGGACAGGTGTAGGGAAGGTATAGGACATATATAGGACAGGTGTAGGAAAGGTATAGGACAGGTGTAGAGAAGGTATAGGACATATATAGGACAGGTGTAGGGAAGGTATAGGACATATATAGGACAGGTGTAGGGAAGGTATAGGACATATATAGGACAGGTGTAGGGAAGGTATAGGACATATATAGGACAGATGTAGGAAAGGTATAGGACAGGTGTAGGGAAGGTATAGGACATATATAGGACAGGTGTAGTGAAGGTATAGGACAGGTGTAGGAAAGGTATAGGACATATATAGGACAGGTGTAGGGAAGGTATAGGACATATATAGGACAGGTGTAGGGAAGGTATAGGACATACAGTATATAGGACAGGTGTAGGGAAGGTATAGGACATATATAGGACAGGTGTAGGGAAGGTATAGGACATATATAGGACAGGTGTAGGAAAGGTATAGGACATATATAGGACAGGTGTAGGGAAGGTATAGGACATACAGTATATAGGACAGGTATAGGGAAGGTATAGGACATATATAGGACAGGTGTGGGGAAGGTATAGGACATATATAGGACAGGTGTAGGGAAGGTATAGGACATATATAGGACAGGTGTAGGGAAGGTATAGGACATATATAGGACAGGTGTAGGGAAGGTATAGGACATATATAGGACAGGTGTAGGAAAGGTATGGGACATATATAGGACAGGTGTAGGGAAGGTATAGGACATACAGTATATAGGACAGGTGTAGGGAAGGTATAGGACATATATAGGACAGGTGTGGGGAAGGTATAGGACATATATAGGACAGGTGTAGGGAAGGTATAGGACATATATAGGACCTACTCTATATTTTACAGCTCAATTTGTCCCGGACACAAAGTCGCAAAAACAGGATCTATGTGTATGGGCCCATTGAAATGTACAGGACCAATTGTAGATAAAAGTCTGGCCCTGTGCATGACAGTTTAGTAACTCCATGTGCCTCATATTAATAGCAATTAACCCCATCATCTCCTCACATTAACCCTTGTGTAAGAGTTACTGATATGTGATATGTGAATCCTTGGATATGTGAATCCTTGGAGGTAATAATTAAGTATCTTCATTACTGAGGTCTTTTATTAGTACCTCCATATGTCTGACATATTAGTAACCTTTATATGAGGCACACAGGGGTTAATATGAGGGACATGATGGGGTTTATTCCTATTAATGTGAGGCACATGGAGTTACTAACACTAAACTAATAACCACAAATGCCTGACATTAATGAGAATAGGAACTAAAGGAAGGGACCTGTGTGCTTGTTAGTTTCACTTTGCTAGCAGCTTCCTCTCCTCCTCGGGGAACATTTGCAGGATGCAGACGGCAGGAGCTATCACTATAGCAGGCAGAGACCTGAGCGATTAAGCTCCACCCCCTGGGTTTCCTGCACCCCTCTCAAAGGGGAGTGTCCTTATGCCTCAGCTCTAGCAGAGCACTGAAGGGACACTCCGACTTCATTTAACTCTTGCAGGTCCTGTGCTGCTGGCGTGCCAGTGAAATATGGCAGGAGTGCCACTCTTGGCACATGTGCCAGGGGTTGCTGACCTCTGCTGTAGAGGGTAATATGAATTTTGTGGCTTTCTATGGTCCAAAGTGTGTGAGATTGCAGAGATAGTGATGCGAGTTTGGGTTTTGTGGGGGTCCTGGGAAAATCGTATGTGCGCTATTGTGACGAAAAGTAGCCTATTGCGCAATCCAGTGTAGTAACTATGTTTGTGGAAAATTTCAGTCAAATCGGTGGAGTGGGTTTGCGTGATTGAGGAACAAACATCCAAACTCACAAACTTTCACCTTTATAATATTAATCTGATTTATTTTGCTACAGAAATATCTGCAGAAACTCTGCACTGAGCTGGAGAAGCAGATAAAGAGCGATATCCGGGAGGGGGCGAGATATTTCTACCGGACGAAGGTGCAGTATTTCCATCTGTATGGTTTCTAAGTTGTCATATTTCATGAGTTTAGAAGTAACATACCGTATTTTTCGGACTATAAGACGCACTTTTTTCCCCAAAAATTTGGGGGGAAAAGAAGGGTGCGTCTTATAGTCCGAATGTGGCGCCTGGCATCCGCTGTAATAGAGAGGCGGATGCCGGCACGGGATAGACGCCGGGGCCTGAGACATCGCTGCGCTCCTCTGCCCTGCATGAAGCCGGCAGCGGCAATGCTATTCTGCTCCTCCGTCCCCCCGCCGCTGGCTTCATGCAGGGCAGAGGAGCGCAGCGATGTCTCAGGCCCCGGCGTCTATCCCTCGCCGGCATCCGCCTCTCTAGTACAGCGGATGCCGGGTCAGTATCGGTGGCCCCTTGTCCCCCGGGGCCGGTCCCCACCGGCCCCGTACCTGTGAAGTTGCAGGTCGGCTCCTGCGCGGCGATATCGCAGGAGCCGACCTGTTCAGGTGATAGCCGGGAGCCTAATGAGGCTCCCAGGCCTGTCACTGCTATATTAGTATTGCGGCTGGGTCTATGACCAGCCGTAATACTAATAGACAGAATGTCCCATAGACGGCAATACAGTTGTATTGCCGTCTATGGGACTTGCAATCAAGTGACCGCAGGTTCAAGCCCCCGGGGGGGAATAAAATAGTAAAAAAAAAAAAAAAAAAAAAAAAGAAAGAAAGCTTTGTGCACTGGGTCACGGTTATGCTGGAACAGAAAGGGGTCTTCTCCAAACTGTTCCCACAAAGATAGGACCATACAATGGTCACAATGTCTTGGCATGCTGTAACATAAAAATTTCTCTTTATTGGATCTGAGGAACTTGTGCCAACCCATGAAAACAACCCCATAGCCGTATACCTCCACCACCAAACTTTAGAGTTGAAACAGGCCATACGTGAAAACTCACCTGGCATAGCCACTGAATGGCCACTTTATTAGAGACACGTGCCCTGTCATGAATTGTGCTTCCTGTATGGAAATTAGACACGTAACTCTATATAGTGCAACATACAGTCAAGTGGGCAGGTTTCATTGTGAATCAGAATCAGTGGCCGCAATATATTTTTACAGTGAAAGCTATACATGCAAAATGTCTTCTTAAAGGCAACCGAGAAATAAGAAGTTCAGTCTCCACGAGTAACAAGACATCTTCACCATAAAACGCTCACCAGCACTCACAGCCGGACATGGTCTGACAGGTTTCAGTCTTCTGCTGGCAGAAGACGGAAACCTGAGTACGGAGACCGGACGCTGGTGTGAACCCAGCGTGACATCTAGGTTTATACGCTGTAACAAACCCTCACTGTTTATGATTTAACCAATAAAGTTGCTGTCTCTCTTAGAAAACCCATTTTCATACTGACCCAGGGAATTCTGAGGTAATAGAGGGGGTCCTCCAGCCAGGACCCCCAACTATTACCCAGAATGGGAAAAGACTAAAAGCAGAGCCTCTTGTTCTAGAAGATGTGACCTCTAGTGGCCAATTACAGTACAGATACTTCTATCTACTGTCTGCAGTGACATCTAGTGGCCAGGTAGAGTACTGATACTTCCATCTACTGTCTGCAGTGACATCTAGTGGCCAGGTACAGAACTGATACTTCCATCTACTGTCTGCAGTGAGCTCTAGTGGCCAGGTACAGTACTGATACTTCCATCTACTGTCTGCAGTGACCTCTAGTGGCCTGGTATAGTACAGATACTTCCATCTCTGTCTGCAGTTACCTCTAGTGGCCAGGTATAGTACAGATACTTCCATCTACTGTCTGCAGTGACCTCTAGTGGCCAGGGACAGTACTGATACTTCAATCTACTGTCTGCAGTGACCTCCAGTGGCCAAGTACAGTACAGACACTTCCAGCTACTACTACCTGCAGTGACCTCTAGTGGCCAGGTATAGTACTGATACTACCATCTACTGCCTGCAGTGACCTCTAGTGGCCAATTACAGTACAGATACTTCTATCTACGGTCTGCAGTGACATCTAGTGGCCAGGTACAGTACTGATACTTCTATCTGCTGTCTGCAGTGACCTCAAGTGGCCAGGTACAGTACAGATACTTTCATCTACTGTCTGCAGCGACCTCTAGTAGCCAGGTACAGTATAAATACTTCCATTTACCATCTGCGGTGACCTCTAGTGGTCAGGTAATGTACATATATTTCCATCTCCTCTCTCTGATTACCTCTAGTGGCCAGGTACAGTACTGATACTTCCATCTACTGTCTGCAGTGAACTCTAGTGGCCAGGTACAGTACAGATACTTCCATTTACTGTCTGCAGTGACATCTAGTGGCCAGGTACAGTACAGATACTTCCATTTACTGTCTGCAGTGACCTCTAGTGGCCAGGTACAGTACAGATACTTCCATCTACTGTCTGCAGTGACCTCTAGTGGCCAGGTATAGTACAGATACTTCCATCTTCTGTCTGCAGTGACCTCTAGTGGCCAGGTACAGTACAGATACTTCCATCTACTGTCTGCAGTGACCTCTAGTGGCCAGGTACAGTACTGATACTTCCATCTACTATTTGCAGTGACCTCTAGTAGCCAGGTACAGTACAGATACTTCCATCTACTATTTGCAGTGACCTCTAGTAGCCAGGTACAGTACTGATACTTCCATCTACTGTCTGCAGTGACCTCTAGTGGACAGGTACAGTACAGATACTTCCATCTTCTGTCTGCTGTGACCTCTAGTGGCCAGGTACAATACTGATACTTCAATCTACTGTCTGCTGTGACCTCTAGTGGCCAGGTACAGTGCTCTTACTTCCATCTCCTGCCTGCAGTGACATCTAGTGGCCAGGTACATTACCGATACTTCCACCTACTGTTTGCAGTGACCTCTAGTGGCCAGGTACAGTACTGATGCTTCCATCTACTGCCTGCAGTGACCTCTAGTGCCCAATACAGTACTGATGCTTCCATCTACTGCCTGCAGTGACCTTTAGTGCCCAGGTACAGTCCAGATCCTTCCATCTACTGCCTGCCTGGCCACTACCTCTAGGGGCCAGGTACAGTACAAATACTTCCATTTACCATCTGCGGTGACCTGTAGTGACCTCTAGTGGTCAGGTAATGTACAGATATTTCCATCTCCTCTCTCTGATGACCTCTAGTGGCCAGGTACAGTACAGATACTTCCATCTACTGTCTGCAGTGACCTCTAGTGGCCAGGTACAGTACTGATACTTCAATCTACTGTCTGCAGTGACCTCTAGTGGCCAGGTACAGTACAGATACTTCCATCTTCTGTCTGCAGTGACCTCTAGTGGCCAGGTACAGTACAGATACTTCCATCTACTATTTGCAGTGACATCTAGTGGCCAGGTACAGTACAGATACTTCCATCTACTGCCTGCAGTGACTTCTAGTGGCCAGGTACAGTACTAATACTTCCATCTACTATTTGCAGTGACATCTAGTTGCCAGGTATAGTACAGATACTTCCATCTACTGTCTGCAGTGACCTCTAGTGGCCAGGGACAGTGCTGATACTTCCATCTACTGCCTGCAGTGACCTTTAGTGACCAAGTACAGTACAGATACTTCCAGCTACTACTACCTGCAGTGACCTCTAGTGGCCAGGTACAGTACAGATACTTCCATCTACTGCCTGCAGTGACTTCTAGTGGCCAGGTACAGTACTAATACTTCCATCTACTATTTGCAGTGACATCTAGTGGCCAGGTATAGTACTGATACTTCCATCTACTGTCTGCAGTGACCTCTTATGGCCAGGTACAGTACAGATACTTCCATCTACTGTCTGCAGTGACCTCTAGTGGCCAGGTACAGTACAGATACTTCCATCTACTGCCTGCAGTGACTTCTAGTGGCCAGGTACAGTACAGATCCTTCCATCTACTACTTGCAGTGACCTCTAGTGGCCAGGTATAGTACAGATACTTCCATCTACTGCCTGCAGTGAACTCTAGTGGCCAGGTACAGTACAGATACTTCCATCTACTATTTGCAGAGACCTCTAGTAGCCAGGTACAGTACTGATACTTCCATCTACTGCCTGCAGTGACCTCTAGTGGCCAGGTATAGTACAGATACTTCCATCTACTGCCTGCAGTGACTTCTAGTGGCCAGGTACAGTACAGATACTTCCATCTACTACTTGCAGTGACCTCTAGTAGCCAGGTATAGTACATATACTTCCATCTACTGCCTGCAGTGACCTCTAGTGGCCAGGTACAGTACAGATACTTCCATCTACTATTTGCAGTGACCTCTAGTAGCCAGGTACAGTACTGATACTTTCATCTACTGCCTGCAGTGACCTCTAGTGGCCAGGTATAGTACAGATACTTCCATCTTCTGTCTGCAGTGACCTGTGGTGGCCAGGAACAGTACTGATACTTCCATCTACTGTCTGCAGTGACCTCTAGTGGCCAGGTACAGTACTGATACTTCCATCTTCTGTCTGCAGTGACCTCTAGTGGCCAGGTACAGTACATATACTTCCATCTACTATTTTCAGTGACCTCTAGTAGCCAGGTACAGTACTGATACTTCCATCTACTGTCTGCAGTGACCCCTAGTGGCCTGGTACAGTACAGATACTTTCATCTTCTGTCTGCAGTGACCTCTAGTGGCCAGGTACAGTACAGATACTTCCATCTACTATTTTCAGTGACCTCTAGTGGCCAGGTACAGTACAGATACTTCCATCTTCTTTCTGCAGTGACCTCTAGTGGCCAGGAACAGTACTGATACTTCTATCTTCTGTCTGCAGTGACCTCTAGTGGCCAGTGTTCAGCACTCGGGAGGTCTCAGTGGGCTGAATCAGGTCTCCCTACTGCTGTTTATAGTGGAGGAGGCCGGGTCATGATCTCATCTGTTCTTTATGGTTTCTGTGACTTCTCCGAGTCAAAACTTTTTGTATTAAGTATTTGTAAATAATAAAGAAATCTATAAGCTCTCAACTATGAAGAAAAAACTGCTCAACTTTATGCAAGCCCAGAGGCTGCAGCTGGAGATGGGGATAGTCAGGGCCTGAGCTGAATGTAATAATTGTCCTTATCAGGGTAGTGAGAGGCGCCGGATACTGTGAGGGGCAGTTATCTAGAAATAATAGTTGCCCTTATTAGGGCAGTGATAGTAAATTGTTTTTGTGCCCATACCGTCTCTTCTCGCACTAACAATAACCACGTGTGTGCCCATACTGTCTCCTATGCAGTAACCACGTGTGTGCCCATACTGTCTCCTATGCAGTAACCACGTGTGCGCCCATACTGTCTCCTAGCGCAGTAACAATAACCACGTGTGTGCCCATACTGTCTCCTAGCGCAGTAACAATAACCACGTGTGTGCCCATACTGTCTCCTAGCACACTAACAATAACCACATGTGCGCCCATACTGTCTCCTATGCAGTAACCACGTGTGTGCCCATACTGTCTCCTAGCACAGTAACAATAACCACGTGTGTGCCTATACTGTCTGCTAGCGCAGTAACAATAACCACGTGTGTGCCCATACTGTCTCCTAGCGCAGTAACAATAACCACGTGTGTGCCCATACTGTCTCCTAGCGCAGTAACAATAACCACGTGTGTGCCCATACTGTCTTCTAGCGCAGTAACAATAACCACGTGTGTGCCCATACTGTCTCCTAGCGCTGTAACAATAACCACGTGTGTGCCCATACTGTCTCCTAGCACACTAACAATAACCACATGTGCGCCCATACTGTCTCCTATGCAGTAACCACGTGTGTGCCCATACTGTCTCCTAGCACAGTAACAATAACCACGTGTGTGCCTATACTGTCTGCTAGCGCAGTAACAATAACCACGTGTGTGCCCATACTGTCTCCTAGCGCAGTAACAATAACCACGTGTGTGCCCATACTGTCTTCTAGCGCAGTAACAATAACCACGTGTGTGCCCATACTGTCTCCTAGCGCTGTAACAATAACCACGTGTGTGCCCATACTGTCTCCTATGCAGTAACAATACCCACGTGTGTGCCCATACTGTCTCCTAGCGCAGTAACAATAACCACGTGTGTGCCCATACTGTCTCCTAGCGCAGTAACAATAACCACGTGTGTGCCCATACTGTCTCCTTGCGCAGTAACAATAACCACGTGTGTGCCCATACTGTCTCCTAGCGCAGTAACAATAACCACGTGTGTGCCCATACTGTCTCCTAGCGCACTAACAATAACCACGTGTGCGCCCATACTGTCTCCTATGCAGTAACCACGTATGTGCCCATACTGTCTCCTAGCGGAATAACAATAACCACGTGTGCGCCCATACTGTCTCCTAGCACAGTAACACGCAGTAACAATAACCACGTGTGTGCCCATACTGTCTCCTAGCGCAGTAACAATAACCACGTGTGTGCCCATACTGTCTCCTAGCACAGTAACACGCAGTAACAATAACCACGTGTGTGCCCATACTGTCTCCTAGCGCAGTAACAATAACCACGTGTGCCCATACTGTCTCCTAGCGCAGTAACAATAACCACGTGTGTGCCCATACTGTCTCTTAGCGCATTAACAATAACCACGTGTGTGCCCATACTGTCTCCTAGCGCAGTAACAATAACCACGTGTGTGCCCATACTGTCTCCTAGCGCACTAACAATAACCACGTGTGCGCCCATATTGTCTCCTATGCAGTAACCACGTGTGTGCCCATACTGTCTCCTATAAAGTAACAATAACCACGTGTGTGCCCATACTGTCTCCTATGCAGTAACAATAACCACATGTGTGCCCATACTGTCTCCTATACAGTAACAGTAACCACGTGTGTGCCCATACTGTCTCCTAGCGCAGTAACAATAACCACGTGTGCGCCCATACTGTCTCCTATGCAGTAACAGTAACCACGTGTGTGCCCATACTGTCTCCTAGCACAGTAACAATAACCACGTGTGTGCACATACTGTCTCCTAGCGCAGTAACAATAACCACGTGTGTGCCCATACTGTCTCCTATGCAGTAACAATAACCACGTGTGTGCCCATACTGTCTCCTAGCACAGTAACACGCAGTAACAATAACCACGTGTGTGCCCATACTGTCTCCTAGCGCAGTAACAATAACCACGTGTGCCCATACTGTCTCCTAGCGCAGTAACAATAACCACGTGTGTGCCCATACTGTCTCTTAGCGCATTAACAATAACCACGTGTGTGCCCATACTGTCTCCTAGCGCAGTAACAATAACCACGTGTGTGCCCATACTGTCTCCTAGCGCACTAACAATAACCACGTGTGCGCCCATATTGTCTCCTATGCAGTAACCACGTGTGTGCCCATACTGTCTCCTATACAGTAACAATAACCACGTGTGTGCCCATACTGTCTCCTATGCAGTAACAATAACCACATGTGTGCCCATACTGTCTCCTATACAGTAACAGTAACCACGTGTGTGCCCATACTGTCTCCTAGCGCAGTAACAATAACCACGTGTGCGCCCATACTGTCTCCTATGCAGTAACAGTAACCACGTGTGTGCCCATACTGTCTCCTAGCACAGTAACAATAACCACGTGTGTGCCCATACTGTCTCCTAGCACAGTAACAATAACGACGTGTGCGCCCATACTGTCTTCTAGCGCAGTAACAATAACCACGTGTGTGCCCATACTGTCTCCTAGCGCTGTAACAATAACCACGTGTGTGCCCATACTGTCTCCTAGCGCAGTAACAATAACCACGTGTGTGCCCATACTGTCTCCTAGCGCAGTAACAATAACCACGTGTGTGCCCATACTGTCTCCTAGCGCTGTAACAATAACCACGTGTGTGCCCATACTGTCTCCTATGCAGTAACAGTAACCATGTGTGTGCCCATACTGTCTCCTAGCACAGTAACAATAACCACGTGTGCGCCCATACTGTCTCCTAGCGCAGTAACAATAACCACATGTGCGCCCATACTGTCTCTTAGCGCAGTAACAATAACCACATGTGCGCCCATACTGTCTCCTAGCGTAGCAATAACTGCGTTTACATATGCATACTGTCTTCTAACTGCAAGTGTGTATAAATGAAAAACATAGAAAAGGGACAGGGACGTGGCCGTGGTGCTGCCGGCGGTGATGGAGCTGGTGGTACAGGGAGACAACGTGTTACATCTATGCCTGCTACACCTTCAGGTACCAGGGTCTGCAACGTATTCTTGTACGCCACAATAGTGCTGTTGGAATGGAGAGGCCAGTGATGTTGAGGCATTGGTAGAGTAAGTCACAAACAGTGCCACAAGTTCCATCAGATTGTCTTCCACCCTCTAAACCTCTGCTGAAAGAGCAGAGGCCTCAACCTCATCCCATTTCTCAATAGCAAGGTCTTCTCAGCCACAAGTCATGATGGAACGGTCACTAATGCTCTATGATGACTCTCCTAGCTGGGATTCTATGGTCTATCCACCTGACCCTGCCACAATTGCAGACATAGAGTTCACAGATGCCCAACAGCTTGTGGTGGTAGATGAGGATGTGGACCATGGCAGGATATCTACCATGGGGATAAAACCCAAGTGCCAACTGCTGTGGCTTTCTGCAGTGTGGAGACTGACAAAGGTGCTGAGGTGCTGATGGAAGACAATCTGAGGGTTGCTGACGAGGTTCTAGACCCAACATGGATTGAAGATAATGATAGTTCGGAGGAAGAGGTGGTGGCTACACAGCCCCAGGTAGCCAGAAAAAGGTGGAGAAGGGTGAAAAGGCGCAGCGGGCAGACCATAGCCAAGACGTCGCCTGCTACTGCCCACCACGCCCAGGGACTGAGCACACAAAAGCCGGCTCAGAGGATCTGCCAGGTGAGGCATTTTTTTAAGCAGTGTGTCAAAGACATAACACAGGTTCCCTGTCGTCCCTACCAGCGGCACAATGTGGGGTATTTCGTGCCCCTGTGTGCTGGTAGGACAGGCGGAATTTTAATTAGCCATGTATTAATTTCACATGGCTTGTTCCCTTTAAGAGGGCACAGATACCTCCCCCCTGTGCGTTTTTTTCTGTCCTGTGTAAAGGATCGGACAGGTGGGGAGGACTCTGTGTCCTCCTAAAGAGAAAGAGTAAGAAGAAGTTTCAGGTACTTACCTGCTCAGACCTGTTCAGGTGTCTTCAATGATGCACTCTGCCCCTTTGGACTTCTGTCGGTCCTGCAAAGAGAATAGGTAAGATTAAAGTTACCTATTTTGCCCACCTCCCTCACGCAATCCTACCTCCTGTTCCCCGGCATCCAGTCCTGCTGGGCTTCGGAGCCGCGCGCAGCCAGCCGGTGTGTTCGCGCGGCTCCATGAGGGGAACTTCCGGTTTTCGCGGAACCTTTCCTCTGTGTAGGAGGGTTCCGGCCGGTCGTTTAGAAGTGTAACACCGGCAACTTCCGGTTTTCGGCATTCGCCGCTCCGGGACCACGCGAACAGCAGCGTTGGACACTGGAGGTCCTCAGGAGATTAAGGTACGTGCCAATGTAGTTGGCTCAAAGGGGGAGCGTGACTTGAAGGGCTAGGAGTGTTATGAAGGGCAAAGGAACGGAGCTTTTGACTAAGGCCACGCCCCTTCCGGATATGGGGCTGTAAAAAAGGGGGCAGGTTGCATCCCTCATTGCCTGCTAGTCTAATCCCTAGCTGGTTTCTCCGCTGTGGCTTGTGGTTACCGCTTCAATCTGCATTTATTCTACTGCAAACTCTGCTGAAGGTTGGTAAGTGGCCTGCAGAAGCTGGGTGAGTCTCCTCATATGGTTCCTTGAATGTACTCCTCTGATGTTTCATATTCCATGCTTAGGTATCGCTGAAAGCTAGCTTCTATTTGTCATGTCTTCCTCTTCTACCCCTCCCGGGGATCAAGTAAGACGGAAGAAGTCTTCTAAAAGGAGACACCTGGCTTGCATTGATTGTGACGTTCCACTACCTGATGGTAGGTGCGGTTTTTTCGTCTGCTAATTCTCCCAATGGTGGGAGTATCCTGAATGTCATTGTTTTGCCTTTAGGCTATGACTGGTCACGCTGCCAGCAATGCAGGGGACCTCTGCGGGAGGAACCCGTTACCAGTGATATGGTAGCATGGGTCAAGGAGTACATGGTGAGTACGGTTGCCGCAAAGAGGGGAAGGGTCCCCTCCGGCTTCTAAGTATCCTTGTGTTTTTTGCAGGATGATTCTTTAAAGGATATCCGTACTTCACTGGCTCAGCTCACCAAGAAGCAGCGCGTGGAAAGGCGTTCTGCTTCACTGCCCTCCCTGGAGCGCCTCCAGGTGGAGGAGGTGTCCATATCATCGGACAATCAGTCCTCCTGTACCAGCAGACCAATTTTCCATCGGGAAAAGACTAATAAACTGCTGAAGGCCATCCGGTCGTGGGACCAGGTTGGCGAGGGGGAAGCCTCTGCGTCCACCTCTGGGAAGCGGAGGGTTTTCCAAGTGGACGCCTCCATGGCCAGCCTAATGGAACAAGAATGGAAGCAGCCGGAGAAGGCTTACGTCACCACCAGAGCTTTCAAAGCAGTGTATCCGATTGATCCCTCCCAGCTGGATCGCTGGGGTCCGCCACCCAAGGTGGATTTAGCCATCTCTAAGCTTTCCCGTCGCACTGTCGTGCCCATCGATGACGGGTCAAATCTTCAGGATTTGCTTGATAGAAGAGTGGATTCAACGCTCAAGAAGGCGTATTCGTCTGCTTCAGCCCAGGTGACGGTGGGCATCGCCTCAACGGAAGTAGCTGATAAGCTTCAAGCCCGGCTGGACCGCCTGGAACGGGATATCGACTCCGGGGTTAACAGGGACGACATCCTGGCATCCATGGGGGAGATCCGTCTCGCTACGGATTTCCTGAGAGAATCGGCAAGACAGCAGGTGAAGCTGGCTTCCAAGGCCATGGCCCTCAATACCGCCGCCAGGAGGCCCTTGTGGCTCAAACCTTGGCGGGCTGATGTCGCCTCCAAGTTTTCTTTGTGTTCCCTCCCCTTTCAACCTGGGAAGGTTTTCGGCCAAGGGCTGGACGATCTGATGGAGGGATTGGCTGATGGTAGAGGGAGATCACTACCACAAGCAACCAGAGAAAGAAGGCCTCCCCCTTCTAGGGGTCGAGGCTCCACGTCTCAATACAGGCCTCAACAAGGAAGCCAGAGACGCCCCAGATACCGTCCGAAAGGGGCGGGTCGCGGGATCCCCAAGGAGGACCCTAAGAAGAAGGGGTTTTGAGGAGACGCCGCTCTCTGTGACCAGCTCTCCCGTAGGAGGGCGCCTTTCGAATTTCCTTGTGGCATGGCATCTTCACATTCTGGACCCATGGGTCTTTCAAGTTGTTCAGCGAGGATACGCAATAGAGTTCTCCCATCCTCCGGTGGATCGTTTCATCACTACGCGGGTCTTACCAGCCCTACAACAAGACTGCCTGGAGGCTTCCGTCGCAGAATATCTCTTAAAGGGGGCCCTGGAAAGGGTCCCTCCTCCCGAAGTGGGTCAAGGAGTTTATTCACCCGTGTTCTTGGTTCCAAAGTCCACAGGAGGGTGGCGGATGATTATAGATCTTCGGTTCCTCAACCTCTTCATAAAGAAAAAACCTTTCAGGATGGAGTCCATAGACTCAGTAACCAATTTCCTATTGCGCAACGAGGTCATGGTCACCCTGGACCTGAAGGATGCCTACTTACATATCCCCATCTTCCCGCCACACAGGAAATATCTACGTATAGCCGTTCTTATGGCTGGTCACAGAGAGCACCTACAGTTCACTGCTCTGCCATTCGGCATATCGTCAGCTCCGTATGTATTCACCAAGATGGTCGCACCAGTTGCCGCCGCTCTCAGACTTCAAGGCCTCTTCGTGGTTCCCTACCTCGACGACTGGCTTATAAAAGCTCAGTCTACTTCAATTCTCCATCACCACCTCCAGATAGCCATCGCCTTCCTCCAGGAGTTAGGTTGGCTGATCAATTGGGAGACGTCAGAAATAGTGCCATCCACCCGGAAGAAATTCCTAGGGTTTGTTCTGGATTCCCAGAGCATGCAGATTTTCCTATCTCGTCCAAGGCGAGCAAAAATAGAAGCTTCGGTTCGGGGCCTCCTCAGGTCCCGATGGATCACCATTCGCACCGCCATGCGGGTCCTAGGCCTGATGTCTTCTTCAGCCAAGGCGGTCCCTTGGGCTTTATGGCACTTGCGTCCCCTTCAGATGGAAGTGTTGAGAGCCTGGAACGGATCTCCACGGGGACTGCACAGGAAGATCTGCCTTTCTCCCGGTACCCGTCTTTCCCTCAGATGGTGGAGACACCTGAAAGACGGAAGGTCCTCGGTTCAACCTCGTTGGACCCTGTTGACAACAGATGCGTCCCATTCGGGATGGGGAGCCCACCTGGACGGCAGGACTGTCCAGGGTCTGTGGAGGAATCCAGAGGTAGGAACCTCCAACCTGAAGGAGCTAAAAGCAGTGTATCTGGCGCTGAAGTACTTCGCCCCCTTTCTCGAAGGGAAGGCAGTCAAGGTCCGGTCAGACAATATGACGACGGTAATATACTTGAGCAAACAGGGCGGCACCAGGGTTCCAGCCCTACTGAGAGAGGCGAACTTGATCTTCACGTGGGCAGAGAAGAATCTGACCCACCTATCCGCTGTTCACATCAAGGGCTCCCTGAACATAGTAGCGGATCAGTTGAGTCGGGGTATCCCTGTATCAGGAGAATGGTCTCTCAATCAAGACATATTCCATCAGATTGTCCAAACATGGGGCCTTCCGGATGTCGACCTCATGGCAACCCGACTCAACGCCAAGGTGGAAACCTTCTGCTCTCTGTACCAGGAGGACAATGCCTTGGCAGTGGATGCCCTGTCCATCCCATGGAGGTTCAGGCTGATATACATTTTCCCTCCAGTTTCCATCATACCCAAGGTATTGATGAAAATCAGACAGGACCAAGTCTCGGGAATTGCCATAATCCCGTTCTGGCCGAAAAGGACTTGGTTTGCCCAGCTCATGTGGATGAGTCAAGGCAGGTATTGGAGGCTTCCCCCCCTCCCAGATCTGGTGACACAAGGAGAGCTGAGACACCACGATCTGAGGAGATTCAATCTGACAGCCTGGAGGTTGACCAGTCCCTATTAAGGAATAGAGGACTGTCTCAAGGCGTCCTAAGGACTTTAGCCAGCGCCAGAGCCACCTCGACCAATAAGAATTACCGTAGGATCGGTAATATTTTCCAGGCCTGGTGCACGGAACACGAAGTGGACTCCTCCGATCCCCCTGTGAGGGCGATCCTGGATTTCCTGCAGGACGGCCTAGACAGAGGGCTTGCAGCTTCTACCCTGAAGGTACATGTAGCCGCTTTGTCCGCCTATCTGGGGAGGCGGTTGTCTCAGGATCCTTTAGTGAGCACCTTTATCAAAGGGGCAACTAGGCTGAGACCAGCAGTTTCTGCTCCTGTCCACCAATGGGACCTCAGCAAGGTCCTAACGGCACTTTGTGTTGCTCCATTCGAACCTCTGGAGGAGGTGGATCTAAAGTGGCTGACCTATAAGGTATCTTTTCTCCTCGCTATCACCTCGGCAAAAAGAGTAGGGGAGCTTCAAGCACTCTCATCGGAAGCTCCTTACATTGCCTTCTTTGAAGACCGTGTTCAGTTGAGATTTCTGCCAGGATTCAGGCCGAAAGTTTCTTCTAGGGCGAATGTGAGTCAGCTCATTTGCTTGCCAACCTTTTTTCCCGTGCCCACTTCCCCTGAGGAGGAGAAGTGGCATACCCTAGATTTAGTCCGGAACCTGCAGATTTACCTTCAGCGCACACGCGCTTTCAGGAGATCTGAGAACTTGTTAATAAATTATGTAGGGGGCCATAAAGGCCGCAAGGCTTCTAAGGTCACCATCTCTCGCTGGGTGAAGGAAGCAATCAAGTTGGCGTTTGTGAGTCAGAACTTACCTCCGCCGACCGTCCTAAGGGCCCATTCGACGCGGGCAGTATCGACCTCTTGGGCAGAGGTCAAGGCTCTCACCTTGGACCAGATTTGTGCAGCAGCATCCTGGTCTTCAGAATTGACCTTTGTGAAGCACTACCGACTTGATCGGTATGGCTCAGAAGCTACTGCCTTCGGGCGTACTGTATTACATTCTGCTTGTGTTTAATCTCCCACCCTTATGGGGATTACTTGCTATTTCCCCACATTGTGCCGCTGGTAGGGACGACAGGGAACAAAGGATTATGTAGATAATCTTGTTTCCCTTAGTCCTAACAGCGGCACAAGGATTCCCCCCCTATTGTTGTTTATTTTGGAATGTATGTATTATTACTTGTTATTTACGCACAGGGGGGAGGTATCTGTGCCCTCTTAAAGGGAACAAGCCATGTGAAATTAATACATGGCTAATTAAAATTCCGCCTGTCCTACCAGCACACAGGGGCACGAAATACCCCACATTGTGCCGCTGTTAGGACTAAGGGAAACAAGATTATCTACATAATCCTTTGTTATTTGTACGCTGTGCCACCAGTCCATTAGTGGCAAAGTGCACATCACAACTGATACATGGACAAGCAAACATGGGCAGAGACGTTACATCTCTAACTGCTCCCTGGATTAACATAGTGGGGGCTGGGCCGGAGGCGGGAAACGCCTTGGCGCATTTGTTTCCACCACGCAGGATTGCCTCCTACTCCGTTTCCTCCTCTCCTGCCGTCTCATCCAGTCAGCGCAGCACCTGCACCATCAGTGGGGAAATGGCAGCCGGCTGTGCTGACGCTCATCTGTTTTGGCGAAAAATCGCACACTACCAAGGAGTCGTGGGATGGGATCGAAAGGCAGACAGATGAGTGGTTGCTGCCACTGAACCTTAAAGGGATTCAATAATTAAAATTCAATTTTTTCACCTTAAAACGTAGGAATAGCCTTAAGAAAGGCTATTCTTCTCCTACCTTTAGATGTCTTCCCTGCGCCGCTGTTCGTTGGAAATTCAGTTTTTCTGTATGCAAATGAGTTCTCTCACAGCACTGGGGGCGGTCACCAATGCTGCAAGAGAACTCTCCAGCGCCACCTCTATCTTTGCCTGGAACGGCCTCTCCCTGCATCTTCTTCCAGCGCTGGCCTCAAACTTCTAGGCTTGTGCAGTCGGCTCTGCCATCGGGCCTCGGGCAGGGCTGACTCCGGATACCAGCGGCCATTTTCTTGTGGATGCTTACCCCAGCTTACTATGTAAGCAGCACCAAGAAAATGGCCGCTTACACCAGTTTACTTCAGGCCATGAAGGAGGATGTAGGGGTAGTATAGAAGAAAGCAGAGGAAGAGAATAATGCCCATTTACACAGGTGTCAAGCCAGTCCACATATGGCTCGCAGGGTGGGTTGCTGGACCAACAGCGGTCATTGTCCAGCCATAGGACAGTTTTGGAGGAGGAGCAGGGGTTTACCTCCCAGCAGGGTGGCATCCAGCTCGGCTCAAAGGCATCACTGGAACGTGGCTGGGGGGATGTAGAGGAGACACCTCTCACAGAGGACAGCTTGTCTTTGCCTCTGAGCAGTCTGCCTCACATGAGCCACTACATGCTCCAGTGTCTGCGCAATGACCGCAGAGTTCCTGCATACTCAATAGTGCCGATTACTGGGCGGCCACCCTGCTGGATCCCCACTATAAGGATAACATGTGACATTGAGAGCTCATTGGCAGTACAAGGCCGAGGAGAAGGAAGAAGTCGCCAGCACAGCAGGGTGACACAGCAGCACCATCTCAAAAGGGAGGGTCAGCATGGCCACAATGATACACCTTGTTCAATTCTCCGCAACATCCACCACCATCGGATACAGTCCATAGTACCAGAAGGCAGAACTTGACTCACATGGTGGATGAGTATCTGTCGACACGACTCCTGGTACTGAGTGATTGGTTCTCCCTGTTCAATTTCTGGGTTGGTAAATTAGACACGGGGCCAGGGCTTGCCCTCTATGCCTTGGAGGTGCTGGCCTGCTCTGCAGCAAATGTCCTATCAGAACGCGTGTTCCGCACCACTGGGGGGTGTCATCACCGGCAACAGAATCCGCCAATCCTTAGGCATCGTGGATATACTCATTAAGATGAACCAAGCATGTATCCCACAAGACTTGTGTGTGCCAGTGCCCGAGTGAGTGGTTAATGTGCTGGCTACATCCACCTCCTCCCCCTGTACCTCTACCACTTGTTTCAAAATTATTATTTTATTTGTTTTTAATTTTTTTTATTTTCATTTATTTATTATCTTAAGTACTTTCCCTGCCCCATTTTTTTGCAGGGCACTTGCCCTGTTATTAACCTCATTTTGCAGCCTTCTACCCCTTACTATCCCCATTACAGCTATTTTTGGGTCACCAAGTTTGGCTCCACACCGATTTCAATGGGGTTCGGGTTCATGTCAAGTTTAGGTACCTGAACTGAACTTACCTGAACGTTCGGTCGAGCTTATCAAATTTGAACTTTGACGGGTTCGCTCAATACTAGTTATATATACTATGATCAGTGACGGTGAACCTTTAAAGGGGCTCTATCAGCATGAACCCTGAATGGCCGCCCAGCGTGCACGATGCGTAAGTAGATCATTCTTCTTTAGGTTTTGCTGATAGAGCCCCTTTAAGAGATTAAGTAGTGCCCAAACTGCAACCCAAAACCCACTAAATCACAAAACGCTGAAATCGCAATTTAACCTTATTACTATGCAGATCCACAATTGTGGACAGTTACAGACTCGCAAAATACAGTTGTGTGAATGGGGCTTTATAGAGCTTTCAATAATATAAAACAACTTTGTACTGAAAGGTTATAGTCTGCATTTGGTATTTTTGAACAATTAATATTCACTACTTACATTGCACAGGATCTGTTTTATAGTGACCGGGCAATGTTATCACCGCCTGTTATCACGTCTGCTATAAAACAGATACTGTGCGATATAAATACACAGTACAAGTAAGTGAATTCAAAATTCCATGTATTAATCACAAGTGTGCATTCAGTGCAGTAGAGTTAAACGTTTTTCGGTCGGACAAGACCTTCCTCAGACCCTACAGTGTGAACAAAAAAAAAATCATCATTGATTTATGTCCCTAAATGTGTTTTTGATCTGCAGAATTAGTATCACATAAAAAATAATATAAATGAGGTATCTCCATAATCGCACCGACCCGCAGAATAAAGGTCACGTTACTTACACTGTACGCTGAAAGGCGAAAAATGAAAAAGGCAAAACACAATGCCAGAATTGATTTTATTTATTTTTTAAATCCGTTCTGCAGGTTTCCATTTCCTGCACGAAACAGGGCAGGAGACGGAAATCTGCCGACATCTTTCATTTGAATGGGTTTGAAAAGTGTCCGGCCGTGAGCGTTTTATGCTCTTTTTTTTAAAACCGGACACAGTCAGACATACAGGACTCTGTGTTCGGTTTAAAAAAAAACGGACTCGGCCTGACAGGTTTCCTTCTTCTGCATGGAGAAGACGGAAACCTGATAACGGAGTCCAGACGCTGGTGTGAACCCACCATTAATAAAATGTATTCAATAAGTTGGCGGCACCCAAAAATGGTGTCATTACAAAATGCCTCTCATCCCGCAAACAACAAGCCCTTATATGGCCACGTCACCAAAAAAATAAAGAAAATATAGCATCTAGCAATGTGAAGACAAAACCCCCAAAATCGCCAAATCATTAGAATACAACCAGCAGGAAGGGAATGTATAAGCTGTGTGAGCGAATATCAGGGGACACCCCAGAATTAGAGCTTATGAGGGAACAGACATCAGAAGTGACCCCCAAAGTGATCCCCTCCCTCCCCCACAATAATAGAAACTATTAGGGAAATAGTAAGGAATTTGGTCTTCCCAATGTCCTCCGCACAGCTTTCATATTCCCTCTTCACCATCCGCTGTGCATTCATGTCTGGGACATTAATGCTCTCTACAACCCCCGATAAATTCTTTGAGGGGTGCAGTTTTCAAAATGGGGTCACTCCTTTGGGGAATCCACTTTTCTAGTACCTTACAAGCTCTACAAACATGACATGGCGTCCGGATACCAAACATCTGAATCTGTACTCCAAAAGCCGCATCGCGCTCCTTCCCTTCTGCGCCCTGCTGTGCCCAAACTGCAATTTATGCCCCATGTATGACACTGGTGTACCCGGGATAACGGACGTAATGTCATATGTGGTATATACTGATATTAGGGCACATGTATGACACTGGTGTACCCGGGATAACGGACGTAATGTCATATGTGGTATATACTGATATTAGGGCACATGTATGACACTGGTGTACCCGGGATAACGGACGTAATGTCATATGTGGTATATACTGATATTAGGGCACATGTATGACACTAGTGTACCCGGGATAACGGACGTAATGTCATATGTGGTATATACTGATATTAGGGCACATGTATGACACTGGTGTACCCGGGATAACGGACGTAATGTCATATGTGGTATATACTGATATTAGGGCACATGTATGACACTGGTGTACCCGGGATAACGGACGTAATGTCATATGTGGTATATACTGATATTAGGGCACATGTATGACACTGGAGTGCCCAGGATAATGGACGTAATGTCATATGTGGTATATACTGATATTAGGGCACATGTATGACACTGGTGTACCCGGGATAACGGACGTAATGTCATATGTGGTATATACTGATATTAGGGCACATGTATGACACTGGTGTACCCGGGATAACGGACGTAATGTCATATGTGGTATATACTGATATTAGGGCACATGTATGACACTGGTGTACCCAGGATAACGGACGTAATGTCATATGTGGTATATACTGATATTAGGGCACATGTATGACACTGGTGTACCCGGGATAACGGACGTAATGTCATATGTGGTATATACTGATATTAGGGCACATGTATGACACTGATGTGCCCAGGATACCGTACGTAATGTCATATGTGGTATATACTGATATTAGGGCACATGTATGACACTGGAGTGCCCAGGATAATGGACGTAATGTCATATGTGGTATATACTGATATTAGGGCACATGTATGACACTGATGTGCCCAGGATACCGTACGTAATGTCATATGTGGTATATACTGATATTAGGGCACATGTATGACACTGGTGTACCAGGGATAACGGACGTAATGTCATATGTGGTATATACTGATATTAGGGCACATGTATGACACTGGAGTGCCCAGGATACCGTACGTAATGTCATATGTGGTATATACTGATATTAGGGCACATGTATGACACTGATGTGCCCAGGATACCGTACGTAATGTCATATGTGGTATATACTGATATTAGGGCACATGTATGACACTGGTGTACCCAGGATAATGGACGTAATGTCATATGTGGTATATACTGATATTAGGGCACATGTATGACACTGGAGTGCCCAGGATAATGGACGTAATGTCATATGTGGTATATACTGATATTAGGGCACATGTATGACACTGGAGTACCCGGGATAACGGACGTAATGTCATATGTGGTATAAACTGCTTTTTGAGCACAGCCAGGCACAGAAGGGAAGGATTGCTATTTGTTTTTGGAGCACAGACTTAAGACGTTTTGGTTTTTGGATGCCATGACACTTTTGCAGAGCTGAAATGCCAGTAAAGTGGAATCCCCTGATATGAGAGCTTATTTTGGAAACTACACCCCTGAAGGATTTATCCAGGGTACAGAGATTATTTTTAACCCCCAAGTGTTGCTATAACTTATTGTCCATAAATTAATACGAAGCTGATTATGAGAGGTGAAAATTACAATTTTTCCAGGAATCCGTCATTTCAGTGCGTAATATGTTGTGCCCGACTTGTATCAGAGATGAACGCTTCAGAAGCTGTTGTGCCCGGGATACCTGCTTACCAGTTTTTGGAGTGTGTATCTCTGCTGACATAAGTTGGGCACAACATATTGGGCGTGGAAATGGCACAAAGGCAGGGTCTGGCCTAAGTATCACCCTGTCTTCTAGAAGGAAGGGAGGGTTGGTGACGGTCTGGAGCTCACTAATCCATCTGGCGATGAAAGGGACCTAATAGAAATCTCAGACAGGGTTTCAAAGGGGGACCTAGGCAGTGTGTTAAGTACCAGGTTTAAATCCCAAGGGGGAACTTTAGACTGAACCATCAATCTTCTTTTAAAAGAGGCTCTGATGAACAATCTAATCCAATTTGATACTTGCACCTCGAGAGTGCTGGTCAACAACCTCTTTTCAAGGCCCTTCTGGAGAAAATCCAGGATCTGAGGTATAAAAATTTCCTAAACCCACAAAACTTTTACATAAATTTTTGAGGTAACCCCTTCTACTTTTTAAAAGGGTAACAAAGACCCCCATGGACAACCCACTAGTGGTTAATAACTCCCTTTCAAATTCCATGCCGTCAGGTGAAGTTGGCCAGAACTGGGGTGATAGATGGGACCCTGTTCAAAGGGAGTTGGAACCTCCGTGAGGATCCAAGGATGTATCACAGACAGGATCCTCAGAAGAGAGAACCAGGCTCTCCTTGACCAGAAGGGTGTGGTCAAGATGTCCCTTGCCCGCTCCTCCATCTTTCTGATCACATTCACCTTGTGATCTGTCTTCTCTTGTGTAACTTTCACCCTCTGATATGTAACCATGTTTTATTCATCGTAGAACATCTGACGATTCCAAATCATTGCTTTCTTCCTTTTCTTTACATATTTCATGGCATCCCACCAGTATTTTTTTTCTACTGAGGCTGTAAAACCTACATAAATATGGCATTGCCGAAACTGTAATGACCTGGTGGCGAAAATGCCTGTGACAAAAGCTATCCCTGATGAAATGAGGGGGACTTACTGTGGCTCCCATACATAAGGGGCTGGGTAGACAATCTTCTACAGAGAAAACTCTCGGTTACTGATATTTAAAGGAATCCTATCATTCAGACGACATTTTTTCTAAGTACCATGTCAGAATAGCCTTAAGAAAGGCTATTCTTCTCCTTCCTGTGAGAGAGCTAATTTACATACCGACAAGAACTGGGATTGTAGGCGAACGGCGGCATGGAGAAGACAACGAAAGGTAGGAGAAGAATAGCCTTTCTTAAGACTATTCCAACGTGGTACTTAGAAAAATGTCGTCTAAATGACAGGATCCCTTTAAAGTGTTGCTTAACCAGATGCCATCTGTCCATTAACTATCCATGTCTGGTCTGTCGCCGATCACCTTTACAAGGACCTACCTGAACATCCTTGCAGAGATCAGCAGCTGCCTTCAGTCAGCATATCAGGCCTCCGTGGACATTCCCACCAGACAAGACCCTCAATGGGGACAGCATCAGAAGAAGATGAGTGAATGTCACACCTTTTGATCAAACCATTTTTATTTATTTTTTTTGTTAACTTTTCTGAAAAAATGTAAAACTTTAACAAACAAAGCAAACTGATGAAAGCGAAAAAAAACCAAACGGTCTGTAGTCCACAACAACTGCCTGCAGCGCTGCTTTCAACATTAAAGGGGTATTCCTGCAAACAGAATTATTTTTAAATTTGTAGATAATTAAAAGTTAAAACATTTTTGCAAATATAAGCAATTAAACATTTTGCAGAGTTTTAAAGATTTTCTCTAAATATCTTGTGCTTACAAGTTGTTACCTTGATCAGTTCTAGTTTCCTTCACATTCAGAGAATTCCTTAAAGATTTCACTGATTAAGAACTCGTCTTTCTTCTCAGGCTGTGGAAGTGAGAAAAGCACCATGGTGAGACTGGCAAGTGAGGAGACAAATACAGCGCTGTACTAGAGGAGACCTGGCATCGCTACGCACCTTGACCGGATACTCCTGTGCAGCAAGTAACTGGGCTTCAAGTAATAGCATGGACTCATTGTACATGTAATCCACAATTTCTAAACGGGGAGAAGATTACAGATCAAAAGGAACATTTAGTAAACATACACAAAACAACAGTCCTCAGGTAGCTCCAGATATCTGGGACTACACTGCCCTGTTCACACTTTGCCATGCAGCTTGCTACAGCTCATCACCATGTTCTAGTACTTTCCCAGTAAGTCCCAGCATGGTAAGAGATGATCGGCCGTAACCCCATATCTACGACACAGCAGGAAAGTGACCCCCACTGTTTATGAAGGAGAACCAATATGGCTGCTGGAAAACTTGACTAAGACAGAGACCCAACTTGAGGGAGTTTGTCCTTGGCAGCAGATTACCGGCCTATGTACACACACTGACAATGAAACATACTGCACCCAGATAGAAATGTTGAATGGCACAAAACCCGCCCTTCAGATATGTAAATAATTACAGGTGTTGTCTAATCAGACACTACTTTTGGGTAAGAGAGATGGCTGACTGTTAGATATGCCTCTAATACACGCTCAAAGACATCTTGCCCAGCTCACAGAGTTTAAGAAGAGGGGCATCATTGTACTGATAGAAGTAGGATGCTCATTTCAATGAACTGCCCACCATCTACACCGTTCTGACCTAAGTGTTGGGGGCAGTGGTTATGTGAGGGCACACAGGGTGAACAGACTCCAGATGGCCCAGACATATCACCAGTAGAGGTGTGATTGATCCTCCACATGCCTTTGTATCTCCCCGTCTTCTTGTCCACTATGCAGACTTGGGTAGACATGGAATCTGCTTGGGTCATTTCTAGGTACTTAGCAAAAGGGAATTTGGTGTCATGGTGTCCATCATGTTAGCAACCGGCCAGTCAAAAATTTACAAATGGTGCCAAGACCTTGCAGTCGTGGAGCTACTTGCAACTAACCCTGTCACTGCACTGCCCCTTTATGAGAAAAGCCAGAGATCATGGCACACTCAGCGGTATGTGTGGCTGTCCGCTCTGTCCACAGATACAGTCTATAGAATGGTGAAGCAGGAAGATTTCAGCTTCCTGCTCAATCATTCAGGCAGCTTCTAGTAATGTCTAGTGCAGGACAAGTGAAGGAGATCTGCACACAGCGCCGAGGAACGGGACTGAGTAAGTATTACTTTTATGAATGTAACAGCTACTATGAGGAGGGGCCACTATGGACTGGATTATGAAGGGCGAGGGCCACTGAGGTCTGGATTTAAAAGTGTGGGGGCTACTTCGGAATGGATTATAAAGGGTGAGGGTCACTGAGGACTGGATTATAAAGTGGGGAGGGGCACTTTGGGGATAGCATTAAAAAGTGTGTGGGCTACTGATGACTGTATTATAAAAGGTGGGGGAGCATTTGGGACAACATTAAAAAGGGTGAAGCATTGTGGAAAGCATTACAAAAAGAGTGGGGGGCAATAGGGAGAGCATTATACTGTGTGTGTGGGGGGGGCACTGGAAAGCATTATATGGTTGGGCAACTAAAAATCTGTTTGGACAACTACATTTTACAGTTTAGGAGCCAATGGTCCCTAAGTATTTTTAAGTCTGAAGCACTGACAGTAGGACCCTAGAGCCTCCTCACAATTGTCCAGTTTTCCACCATATCCTTCTCCTTTGCCTGTAATATTGTGATCTCTTGCGTATGTCATCATGACATCACATGGAGAAAGCTTCAGTTCACCACTACAACTACTTCTTGGTCCTCTATTTTTTCAGTCAATGAATGTAAACACCCAAAAGCATCAGTAAGTAGGAAAGCTCTGCCTAAAACCTACCGCTAAATTGCAGATTCTTCCAATTCGGAACATGTTTCTTCAGTCTATGAAAGTTAACCCGGGTGTAGAAGGGTGGAACGTTCCTGTAAGATGAAGACATCACTTGTAAGATCTCCAGCCAAATGGATTGTTAGGGCTAGTTCACACAGGGGGCAGTGGGGTGGATTTTGGCACGGAGAGTGATGCGGGGAGTTGCGTCACTCTCTGGTCAAAACCCGCCTGCCACAACTGTCGCGGTTTACCCCTCCGGAGTCGGCTTAAATGTATGGGCCAACTCCGGAGGTTGCTGTATCCAGGAGGACACCACAGCTCAATGAGCCGCGGAATATGCCTGAAGGAAGGGCAGCTCGCTTCTTCTTTGCATGTTGGCGCTAGCGGAAAAACGAACGCTAGCGGTCTCCATAGACCACCATTGTATGGAGGCGGATTTTGAGGCGAAATCTGCGGTCAAAATCCGCCTCCTTGCCCCCATGTGAACTAGCCCTTAGTAAGAATTGCCCAAGACTGTGACTCCGCTGAACAGTCACACAGATAAGTCCTACATAGAAGTGGAGAACCCCTTAAAGGATTATATCTACGCTGGAGCATGACACAGAAATTGTCAGCTATAATCATGCAGTCCCCTTCAGCCCTTCCCGCACTCTTAGAACCCCAGGACAGCCCTCCATCAGTGTCCAACCCTAAACCACTGTCTATAAGGTCTGGTGGTTAGTGGGCCATATCAGTCATAAGTAATGATGAACGATGAGGTACAATGGCCTTTACCCTATGTGGTTACTGAGCTCATCCCAGTTCACAGTACGGTAGTTGGTCGAGTTATAGTCATGCAACCTGATAATGAGACAAGACAAGATGGTGGTAAGACACAATGTAACAATAACCATGTATGAATACAGCAAACAACGACGTATCACCCGGGATATCAGCAGGGAGAAGTATAAAAATAAGATCATCCAAAACTGATCTGTGACTCACCAGACTCCTAACACCTAAGACTGAAAATGGGCCAGCTGTATAGTACATAAGACTGCATCAACTTATACATAGAAGTATTATAGTAGTTATATTCTTGTACATTGCGCAGTATTATAGTAGTTATATTCTTGTATATAGGAGCAGTATTATAGTAGTTATATTCTTGTATATAGGAGCAGTATTATAGTAGTTATATTCTTGTACATTGCGTAGTATTATAGTAGTTATATTCTTGTACATAGGAGCAGTATTATAGTAGTTATATTCTTGTACATAGAAGTATTATAGTAGTTATATTCTTGTACATAGGAGGTAGTATTATAGTAGTTATATTCTTGTACATAGGAGCAGTATTATAGTAGTTATATTCTTGTACATTGGAGCAGTATTATAGTAGTTATATTCTTGTACATAGGAGGTAGTATTATAGTAGCTATATTCTTGTACATTGGAGCAGTATTATAGTAGTTATATTCTTGTACATAGGAGCAGTATTATAGTAGTTATATTCTTGTACATAGGAGCAGTATTATAGTAGTTATATTCTTGTACATAGGAGCAGTATTATAGTAGTTATATTCTGGGTACATAGGAGTAGTATTATAGTAGTTATATTCTTGTACATAGAAGTATTATAGTAGTTATATTCTTGTACATAGGAGGTAGTATTATAGTAGTTATATTCTTGTACATTGGAGCAGTATTATAGTAGTTATATTCTTGTACATAGGAGCAGTATTATAGTAGTTATATTCTTGTACATAGGAGCAGTATTATAGTAGTTATATTCTGGGTACATAGGAGTAGTATTATAGTAGTTATATTCTTGTACATAGAAGTATTATAGTAGTTATATTCTTGTACATAGGAGGTAATTTTTATTAGTAAAAACAAAACAAAAATACATTACATTCCAGCAGAATTAATAACTAATTAATAATAATAATAATAATATAACATAAATCAGACATGTCTGTCAGATAACAAAAATGAGAATCACTTTAACTTAAGAGTCCATTGCTGGCAGGATAAAGAGGGGGAAAAAATAAATAAATCCATAAATAAATGAACAGACTTATTTGCAGTGTTATCAGAATATTCAGCAATCGATATATACATTTCTCCACAATTTTACATTATCAGACTTTTTTCTGACCTCCAGAGACTTTATCCACCTCAGTTCAGACATGATATATGTGACAGCGGTCATATGACGGAAGGGCTCTCTGTGTAGGGACACCTGGGTCCTCGTATGCCAGTGATAATATTTGATGACAGTAATAATAATATACAGGGTCTCCCGGTTAATGTCACCTATATTAGTTGGGATGCCATATATGATTTCGGGGTATTTGAGTGATTGTAATCGGGGAATTTTCAGCCTCCGGGATATTTCCTGCCAGATCTTTCGCCCTCCCCCGCACTCTGATATAAAATGTGCCATGGTCTCCTCCTGCTGACAACCTAATGGACATGCCCGATCTGTCACACTGAGATGCTTTAAGTTGCCTCTTACAAAAAGTTTCCCATGCAGAGATAGCCAGGCAATGTCAAAGAACTTTGCAGGGAGCCTCAGACCAGTGAGGAGCCTCAGACTATCCTGCAGGGTTATAGATGTACAGTCCCTCAAAGCCGGCTGGAGACAATAGAAGGTCTTACATACCCTGGTGTATAGATCTCTCCTGGTCTTACTCACCAGATAGGTCTTTTCAATACCCCATTTTTTTAGGCACCTTATGCCATAGTCCAGATACTGGGGGAGGTAGTCATGAGTCGATCGACCCCTCTTAAGGCTGCCGCCTCGCACCCAGGATTCTGCAAAAGGCAATATCCAGTCCCTGATACTATTTACCCACAGGGAGCTGTTATCTGAGTCCAGGCAACCAAAATTTACTTTTAGAAACATGGAGTCAAAAAACACCCTTGGATTTAACATATCCAGCCCACCCTCTCTCCTCTGTAGGTAGGTTATCCCTCTTTTTACTGGGTTCAACCTGTTCCCCCACAAAAGTTGGAAGAACAGGCTAAAGAGCCTAGCGGAGAAAGATTCTGGCAAAGGAAAGACAACAGAGACGTACAAGAAGACAGGGACCAGGTAAGTCTTCAACATTTTAACCCTTTCTCTATAGGTCAGCCTCCAGTTCTTCCATCGCTGAACCTTTGCATTTCCGGATTCCAACTTTTCTTCCCAATTTAGTCTGCAATTATCATCCCTCCCGAATTTCACCCCAAGGATCTTAATATAGGAGGAGGCCTGGGCAAACTGCGGCAGATCAAATGTAGGACCAGTATGACCCGTCCAGAGAGCTTGACTCTTCTCAAGGTTGACAAGAGACCCGGAGGCCTCTGAGTAACTTCTGATGGCTGCAGACAACATCTCCACCTCACGAGGCTCAGATATCACCACAGTCACATCATCCGCGTAGGCAACAACTCTCAGGGGCAAGCAGTGGGGGACCGGCGCCCCCTGAAAATCACACTCCTGCAGTGACCTAAGAAACGGGTCTATGGCAAACACATACAGTAATGGACTCAGTGGGCAACCTTGTCTCACCCCTGCCTCAACCCTGAAAGCATCACCCTGCCAACCATTAATCAGAGGAAAGCTCTCCGCCTCGCGGTACAAAGTTCTCAGCCAATCCACAAATTGTCCCGGAATACCGTACTTTGTCAAAGTCGCCCATAGATACTCATGGTCTACTCTGTCAAAGGCCTTAGCCTGGTCCAGACTCACAACATATCTCCCACACCTCAGAGCTTTACATCTCTCAAACATCTCCCTTATCGAGATAACTGCTCCAGAGATGTTCCGCCCTTTAACTGTGCCAAACTGTGAGCCTGCCAACAGTGCCGGGGACAAACAAACTAATCTAGAGAACAGAATTTTTGCAAGAATCTTCCTATCGACATTCAAGAGGGCAATCGGCCTCCAGTTCTTGATGTCACTAGGCTCTTTACCTTTAGACAGCAGGATCAGGGAGGACACTCTCATGGATGGAGGCATCAGGTGGTTTTCTAGACTAGTTTTGTATACATCCACGAGAATTGGTGCCAAGAGGTCTCGGAATTTCTTATAGAACTCAGCTGTAATCCCATCTGGACCTGGTGCCTTCTTCAGATGTAACTTATCTATGGCCTCTTTCACCTCCTCCACTGTTAACTCTGCTGTCAAAGGAGAAAAGTCCAAATCATTAGTATCAGGACCTGGAGTTGCCTCCAAGAATTGAGCCACCTTCTCTCTATCCAAAACCTTCTTCTGAAACAAGTCAGCATAGTAAGTTCTCACCACCCCCAGGATACCCTCCCGAGACTCCTGTAACACACCCTGGGAGTCAGTGAGACCTGTGACCGATTTATTTGCCACCCGCTCCCTGCAATTCTCAAAAGGATCCGGAGCCCCTAAGGACCCATAATCCCGTTCAAGAACCAGGGATGTATACCTGCGGTACTGATACTGACTGATCTCAGATTTCAGCCGGTCAATCTTCTGTTGGTTATCCCCGCCCGCCGAATAGAGTGACTCTAATTCTTTCCGCAGCCTGAGATACTGGCTATACTTACTCTTCCCCTTCTTAACTGACAGTCTCCTTAAGAGGGATCTGATCTCCTCCTTGACATCCTCCCACCAGTCTGCCATGTTGTCATAAAACACCACTCTCTCAAGCTGGTTCTGAAATAGAGAGTGGACACAACTCCGGACACAGTCATCGTCCAAGAGGCTGGAATTGAGCTTCCATAGGCCTCTCCCAATATCAGGGCGTTTTGTGGAGCCCAAGCAAAAATACAAAGCCAGATGGTCAGAATAAGGGACTGTCTTTTCACTTTTCTCACTAACATGCTCAGCGGGACTGACCAGAGCTAAGTCTATCCGACTGCATCTACCAGCGCAGGAGTAAGTGAATTTTGGTTTCCTACCACCCTCAGTAAACACATCAGACAGACCAGCCTGTGAAATAATTCTGCTTAAGACCTTGCAGTCCCTGGTGAGAGGCCGACCAGTAGGTCTGTCACTGGATGACATGGTGGCATTGAAGTCCCCTGCCATGACTACCGGAACAGATGTAAACAAGTACTGCTTGACTTCATCAAACAGACGTGCCCTTTCCATCACCGACTGCGGTGGACCATAGATATTAATGAGTCGGAGCCTTCTGCCTCGGATGGTAACTTCTAAAACCAGGCACCTCCCCATCAGAACCTCAGTGAATCTGTGTATGGTGACATCAGGGGTGTTAAACAGTATAGAAACCCCGGCATAAGGTTCCACAGCCAGAGACCAGAAGGACGGGCCAGATTTCCATTCTCTCTCTGCTTCTCGTATTAGTCCTAAAGTATTTAAACGGGTTTCTTGTAAGAAATAGACATCGGCATCAAGATATCTCAGATGTTCATACACTGCGTGTCTTGTCCTCCTTGCTCGGATGCTATTCACATTACTAGAGATAACTTTAAGATAGAAACCTGCCATCAGAACAACTAGGAATATGAGAAACAGAGAGATGGGCCCCATTGTCATAGATCAGAGTCAGAGGTGTCCTGGTGACCAGCTGTTTCCATGTCTGATTCGGACTGCCCCTCATCTTGGTGGGGTCTCCTCTTATTGGGAGGATCGCCCTCTGGTTCATCCTCATACTCCGCCATCATTCGTGAGAGTTCTCTGTCTAGTTCTGCTTCTCCGTCTGACTCTGATAGGACACTAAATCTATTCCCCGTTGCAGTGACCTCGCCTGCACTACTTACTCTCATCTTTGTGGGCTTTTCTACCGTGGTCCACTCACCCTCAGGCTTACGGCTGGCTTTATCCTTCTTCCTCCTTTTATTATTGTTGGATGATCGGGCAGGAGAAGAGACGACCACTGAGGGTTGTACAACCTGCTCAACAACCTCCATGGTCGTCTCAATGGGACCTGACTCGGCCTGGTCTTGGGTGGTATCACCTGTATGTGGTTGAGGCTCCGCCTCCGTGACTACTGACCCTGACAATAGCGCCTCCTCCTCCTCCTGTATGTCATCAGCCGCTGCCAGCAAATCCTCATCAGGGCTATCCTTACAGATGTTATGCCAGGCATCAGGACAATCTCTGTGGGGGTGACCGATCCGACCGCACAGGTTACACCTAATGCTTTGGCATGTGGCACTCACGTGGCCCATTTCATTACATAGGCTACACTTTACCATGGAGCATACACTGGCCACATGGCCGGCCTTCCCACACTTGAAGCACCGGCGAGGCTGACCCGCATAGAAGCAGATCCCTTTTTCTCGGCCTATAAAGAACGAATTGGGCAGATGTTGGGTTATGTTGTTCTGCTGACGCAACTTCACCAGGACCCGCCACCCACCGGTCCAGACCCCGTCTTCATCCCTGTTCTTACTAAGATCGGACATGAGGTCACAATGCCTCCTGAGCCAGATGACTATGTCCTGAGGGGGAACGGCTTCATTCCAAAATACAATTGTGACAGAGGCTGTATCTGGCCTAGAGATGGGGATGAAACTGAACTTATCCCAACCTTCCGTATCTCTCAACCTGGTGAGATTGGCCCAGAACCGGTCCAGATCAGACATCAGCTTAAAACTAACATCATACCCCTGGCGGTCAGGAAGGTTTATGACGGCCAGGATATCAGTCGGCACAAAGCCCATCTGGGTACATAGGAGCTCTCGGACCACAAACCTCCTATCCGGCAGATCCTCCTTGGCACCTCCGTGCCTAAACCTGACTACATTCCTCCTCCTGAAAGCCTGGCCTGTATAACTGGAGTTTGATGCAAAAGATGGAGCACCGCGGCTCCAGGCATTCCCTGAGGAGGTACGGCCGGATCCGCCATCTTGGCGTGTTTGTGGGCGCTGTGTGGGCTGCTGAGCACCTGTACCATGTGGTTCTGCTACTGTGCGAGTATCCAGAGGGGGAAAGTCCTGCACACTGGACTGTCCTGTGTCCGCCCCACCATCAACCTCTATGTCTGCAATATCACCAGACTCCAGAGACTGGACTGCAGAGGGGTCTGACGCCATAGATCGTGAAGGATCCCCCCCAGAAACACCTTCCCCTGCTGGGCCGTTATCACATACAGGAATATCCATAATATCAGGCACATTAGTCAGACAATCAGCGGCAGCAGAGTCCTGCACAGCAGAGTCCATATTAGTATTATAGTCAGCGGCAGCAGAGTCCTGCATAGCAGAGTCCATATTACCACTACAGTCAGCGGCAGCAGAGTCCTGCACAACAGAGTCCACAACCTGTAACCCCAAATATGTTACTCCCCCAGTACCTTCAGGTAAGAGTCCATAGTCCTGCTGCAATGACTTGTCTCCTGGGACTTGTGGTGTCTGCACAGCTGCTACTTCATTACCATTAGGCAGGGGTCCATGACCTGGTTGCAAAGTGCTGGTTGCTGGGACTTGTGGTGCCTTGCTGAGAACTGCTGCAGGTTTTTGCTGTTGCTGAACACTGGTCGCTTTCCCGTACAAATTCCCTTCCTTAAAAGGGAAACTTGCTGGCTGCAGAACTGGTTTTACATGGGACTGCTGGCTGCCACCTTGAGAGGGTTCAGACCCAGCTTTAGCACAAGGTGATGGTGACTTCTGGTATTCCTGGAACCGCTGCTGGTTTCTGTATGATTCTCCCACCGGTCCCATTTGCTCCAGTACAGTCTCGGTCTCCCGTACGTTCTCGGCGAGCTCTTTCGCCAGTGCGCTCAGCTTCCTGTCCAGTAACACCAGTTTCTCAGGGCATGCAGACTTTTTTAGATTATACGCACATTCAATCTGTCTCTGCAGATATATTTTACTGGCCTTCAATGTCTCCAGTCGCTTGACCAGTGCTGGTATCTCATCTGCCAGGCGCAGTTCTGGTGCTCGCTCAGTAGCTGTGACAGTCTGTGCATTGTTGGAAAGCTTTGCAGGTTGGTTACCCCCAGTATGGCTTCTGGTTGGTGTAGCCTGTGATTTCTGACATGCTACGGCTGTTGTCACTGCCATGGGCCCACAATGTCCAGACTGGGGACTATGTCCCAGTTTATTTCCAGTGACTGTACTGCTGGTACCTTGAAGCTTCCCCGCTGGTCTCCCTTTGATCTCCTCCACTGCCTTCACTACATTTTTGTAGTTACCGCTTCCAGATCTTGTCCGCTCAGACCGTACCAATACAGACTGCTGCATGTTCTCCTGCATGGTCTGCTTCTCCAGGGATGTTCTCCTCTGTCTGCAGGAGGGTGGGGTGGACTGGACACCTGCAACCTGCAATGGAGTCTGCACAGGCTGCAAAGTTTGCTCCTTACATTCAACCATTTTGCTTGGTTGTTGCACCATACTACTGCTTGCTTCCGTTACTTCTTCCTTTACAACTTTCTTCCCATCTTGGCTTGCTGCACTAGGACTGCTGACACACTGGACACGATTCCCATTACTGGGGACTTTAGGATTTCCATCCATTTTTTTAGTTGTCTGGGAATTGCTTCCCAGAGAAGGCCTTGGAGCCTGGGCCTTGGCAGGGGAACTTCCCCACCCAGGGCGGCCCCGCCCTGGGCTATCTCCAGACATCAGGAGCCTCAGGAGAGCTACAAAAACACGTCCTCACAGCTAGGAGGTAGTATTATAGTAGTTATATTCTTGTACATAGGAGGTAGTATTATAGTAGTTATATTCTTGTAGTATTATAGTAGTTATATTCTTGTACATAGGAGTAGTATTATAGTAGTTATATTCTTGTACATAGGAGTAGTATTATAGTAGTTATATTCTTGTAGTATTATAGTAGTTATATTCTTGTACATAGGAGTAGTATTATAGTAGTTATATTCTTGTAGTATTATAGTAGTTATATTCTTGTACATAGGAGCAGTATTATAGTAGTTATATTCTTGTACATAGGAGTAGTATTATAGTAGTTATATTATTGTACATAGGAGCAGTATTATAGTAGTTATATTCTTGTACATAGGAGGTAGTATTATAGTAGTTATATTCTTGTACATAGGGGCAGTATTATAGTAGTTATATTATTGTACATTGCGCAGTATTATAGTAGTTATATTCTTGAACATAGGAGGTAGTATTATAGTAGTTATATTCTTGTACATAGGAGTAGTATTATAGTAGTTATATTCTTGTAGTATTATAGTAGTTATATTCTTGTACATAGGAGTAGTATTATAGTAGTTATATTCTTGTACATAGGAGCAGTATTATAGTAGTTATATTCTTGTACATAGGAGTAGTATTATAGTAGTTATATTCTTGTACATAGGAGGTAGTATTATAGTAGTTATATTCGTGTACATAGGAGCAGTATTATAGCAGTTATATTCTTGTACATAGCAGCAGTATTATAGTAGTTATATTCTTGTACATAGGAGCAGTATTATAGTAGTTATATTATTGTACATAGGAGTAGTATTATAGTAGTTATATTCTTGTACATAGGAGGTAGTATTATAGTAGTTATATTCTTGTACATAGGAGTAGTATTATAGTAGTTATATTCTTGTAGTATTATAGTAGTTATATTATTGTACATAGGAGTAGTATTATAGTAGTTATATTATTGTACATAGGAGCAGTATTATAGTAGTTATATTCTTGTACATAGGAGGTAGTATTATAGTAGTTATATTCTTGTACATAGGGGCAGTATTATAGTAGTTATATTATTGTACATTGCGCAGTATTATAGTAGTTATATTCTTGAACATAGGAGGTAGTATTATAGTAGTTATATTCTTGTACATAGGAGTAGTATTATAGTAGTTATATTCTTGTAGTATTATAGTAGTTATATTCTTGTACATAGGAGTAGTATTATAGTAGTTATATTCTTGTACATAGGAGCAGGATTATAGTAGTTATATTATTGTACATAGGAGGTAGTATTATAGTAGTTATATTCTTGTACATTGGAGCAGTATTATAGTAGTTATATTCTTGTACATAGGAGCAGTATTATAGTAGTTATATTCTTGTACATAGGAGTAGTATTATAGTAGTTATATTCTTGTACATAGGAGGTAGTATTATAGTAGTTATATTCGTGTACATAGGAGCAGTATTATAGCAGTTATATTCTTGTACATAGCAGCAGTATTATAGTAGTTATATTCTTGTACATAGGAGCAGTATTATAGTAGTTATATTATTGTACATAGGAGTAGTATTATAGTAGTTATATTCTTGTACATAGGAGGTAGTATTATAGTAGTTATATTCTTGTACATAGGAGTAGTATTATAGTAGTTATATTCTTGTAGTATTATAGTAGTTATATTCTTGTACATAGGAGTAGTATTATAGTAGTTATATTATTGTACATTGCGCAGTATTATAGTAGTTATATTCTTGAACATAGGAGGTAGTATTATAGTAGTTATATTCTTGTACATAGGAGTAGTATTATAGTAGTTATATTCTTGTAGTATTATAGTAGTTATATTCTTGTACATAGGAGTAGTATTATAGTAGTTATATTCTTGTACATAGGAGCAGGATTATAGTAGTTATATTCTTGTACATAGGAGCAGTATTATAGTAGTTATATTCTTGTACATAGGAGGTAGTATTATAGTAGTTATATTCTTGTACATAGGGGCAGTATTATAGTAGTTATATTATTGTACATTGCGCAGTATTATAGTAGTTATATTCTTGAACATAGGAGGTAGTATTATAGTAGTTATATTCTTGTACATAGGAGTAGTATTATAGTAGTTATATTCTTGTAGTATTATAGTAGTTGTATTCTTGTACATAGGAGTAGTATTATAGTAGTTATATTCTTGTACATAGGAGCAGGATTATAGTAGTTATATTCTTGTACATAGGAGCAGTATTATAGTAGTTATAGTCTTGTACATAGGAGGTAGTATTATAGTAGTTATATTCTTGTACATAGGAGCAGTATTATAGTAGTTATATTCTTGTACATAGGAGCAGTATTATAGTAGTTATAGTCTTGTACATAGGAGGTAGTATTATAGTAGTTATATTCTTGTACATAGGGGCAGTATTATAGTAATTATATTCTTGTGCATAGGAGGTAGTATTATAGTAGTTATATTCTTGTACATAGGAGCAGTATTATAGTAGTTATATTCTTGTACATAGGAGCAGTATTATAGTAGTTATATTCTTGTACATAGGAGCAGTATTATAGTAGTTATATTCTTGTACATAGGAGCAGTATTATAGTAGTTATATTCTTGTATATAGGAGCAATATCACAGTAGTTATATTGCTATAGCATATATGGGAACAGTATAATAGGCATACACAGTGATCACATTCATAGAGAGTACTGGTTGTATTTCATTATCTATACGTTACTTATGACATCCTTTCTCCTATAACATCCCACACACATGTAAATCCTGCATTGACTCCTTATGTTTGATGTGAATCGACATTGATTATTAAGACATAAAAAGTAAATCATCACCAAACATGAAGGAAACCAAACCTTGTCCGGCCGTATCACTTACCATCTGATTATTTTTATACTGGACTGAATTCTGTGCGTCCCTCTAAAAAGATGGATGAAATTGTTCATCCGCAGCAACATGAGTCGAAACCTAAGAGAGATTTCAACAGTTTCAAATATAAGATTTATGAAACCATAACAAGTAGTGTTGAGCAGTAGATTTGAATACTTTGCTCCCATAGAAATGCGTGTTAGTGGCCGGCGCTTAACCCCTTGATGTTCAGCCGCTTACATGCATTCCTATGGGAGCGGAGGTATTCAAAACTGTTCGCCGAATACTATTCGCTCATCTCTAATAACAAGTATTGGTAAGAAACCCCACCAGACAATCACATAGACATATTTAGGGAGCAGTATTATAATAGTTATATTCATGTGCACAGGAGCAGTATTATAGTAGTTATATTCTTGTACTTAGGAGTAGTATTACAGTAGTTATATTCTTGTACATAGGAGTAGTATTTATAGTAGTTATATTATTGTACATAGGAGGTAGTATTATAGTAGATATATTCCTGTACATAGGAGTAGTATTATAGTAGTTGTATTCTTGTACATAGGAGTAGTATTATAGTAGTTATATTCTTGTACATAGGAGTAGTATTATAGTAGTTATATTCTTGTACATAGGAGTAGTATTATAGTAGTTATATTCTTGTACATAGGAGCAGTATTATAGTAGTTATATTCTTGTACATAGGAGCAGTATTATAGTATTTATATTCTTGTACATAGGAACAGTATTATAGTAGTTATATTCTTGTACATAGGAGTAGTATTACAGTAGTTATATTCTTGTACATAGGAACAGTATTATAGTAGTTATATTCTTGTACATACGGGGCAGTATTATAGTAGTTATATTCTTGTACATAGGAACAGTATTACAGTAGTTATATTCTTGTACATAGGAGTAGTATTTATAGTAGTTATATTATTGTACATAGGAGGTAGTATTATAGTAGATATATTCCTGTACATAGGAGTAGTATTATAGTAGTTGTATTCTTGTACATAGGAGTAGTATTATAGTAGTTATATTCTTGTACATAGGAGTAGTATTATAGTAGTTATATTCTTGTACATAGGAGTAGTATTATAGTAGTTATATTCTTGTACATAGGAGCAGTATTATAGTAGTTATAGTCTTGTACATAGGAGGTAGTATTATAGTAGTTATATTCTTGTACATAGGGGCAGTATTATAGTAATTATATTCTTGTACATAGGAGGTAGTATTATAGTAGTTATATTCTTGTACATAGGAGCAGTATTATAGTAGTTATATTCTTGTACATAGGAGCAGTATTATAGTAGTTATATTCT